>NC_143042.1:45070000-45307500 GCF_057628025.1 Oncorhynchus mykiss | reverse complement strand
CCTTGTCCATTGCTGTTCTGGTTATTGTTTATTGGCTTATTTCACTGTAGAGCATCTAGTCCTGCTCACTATACCTTATCCAACCTATTAGTTTCACCACCCACACATGCGATGACATCTCCTGGCTTCAATGATGTTTCTAGAGACAATATCTCTTTCATCATCACTCAATACCTAGGTTTACCTCCACTGTATTCACATCCTACCATACCTTTGTCTGTACATTATACCTTGAAGCTATTTCATCGCCCCCAGAAACCTCCTTTTACTCTCTGTTCCAGACGTTCTAGACGACCAATTCTCATTGCTTTTAGCAGTACCCTTATCCTACTCCTCCTCTTTTCCTTTGGGGATGTAGAGGTGAATCCAGGCCCTGCAATGCCTAGCTCCACTCCTATTCCCCAGACTATTCCCCAGACATGTCATCTACAAGACCCTGCTAGGTAAAGTCCCCCCTTATCTCAGCTCGCTGGTCACCATAGCATCACCCACCTGTAGCACGCGCTCCAGCAGGTATATCTCTCTGGTCACCCCTAAAGCCTCTCCTTCCAGTTCTCTGCTGCCAATGACTGGAACGCACTACAAAAATCTCTGAAACTGGAAACACATCTCCCTCACTAGCTTTAAGCACCAGCTGTCAGAACAGCTCACAGATTACTGCACCTGTACATAGCCCATCTATAATTTAGCTCAAACAACTACCTCTTTCCCTACTGCATTTATTTGATTTATTTTGCTCCTTTGCACCCCATTATTTTTATTTCTACTTTGCACATTCTTCCACTGCAAATCCACCATTCCAGTGTTTTACTTGCTATATTGTATTTACTTTGCCACCATGGCCTTTTTTTGCCTTTACCTCCCTTACCTCCCTTGTTTACTACATTACCTTACTCTGTCCAGCACATGGCCTCACCTGTGAATCCTTAAAGCGATGGGTGTGGATAAGGCTTCAGAGGGTGTGAACGATGCTGAATGGGTGTAGACAAAGAAGAGCTCTCCAGTAGGTGTACCAAATATTCAAGAGCCATTTTCTCAAAAGTGGGGTTACAAGGGTATCAACTTTCAAAGCAGTATTACTTTCCCTGTGTTCCTCAACTACAGTGTATGATATACCATTTTCTAGCTCAGAGTCTCTACTTTTAACCAATATATCGAATAATTAAAAAAAAAAATTAAAATTCTACATAGGATCTAGCCAATCGGTCACATTTTTCGTTTTTTCACTTGTTCTGTAAATTCATCATAGGAGCGGAAATGAGTACTGACTGAATCTGTTTATCATGGAATAGTCCATTGGCCAGAAGTGCTGCTCGTGGATCAGATTCCTCTACCCATATTCAACCTTACCTGATTTACTTAACAAAAAAGGCACATCTCAATAGGTGTCCTCTGACGTGGCACGAGTGGGGAGGGGCCTTTCCTGTTTTGTCCTTAATTGCTCCTTTATTGTTCCCGCAAACAAGGGAGGAGGCCAATGATATCAGAGTGTACCATCAGACCAACTCCCTGATTTGCCAACAGATTTTGGCAATGAGGCGCTTTATCTACTTTTTTAAAACTTTTTGTACTTTTTGTCCAGTATGAAAGAAGTTAGACGTAGTTTCGCGAGCCAATCCTAACTAGCATTAGCTCAGTGACTAGAAGTCTACTGCTATTTGCTAGCAGCTAATGCTAGTTAGCAACTTCCTTCAAACTGCACACAGAGAAATAAAAAAAGGGTATCAACGAGTTCATCTGGCTCTGGCAAAGTAGATAAAGGGCCTCTGCCAAAATCCCAAACTATCCATTTAAGTGTGTGTATATTACGTAATTAATATTTTGGATATAGTTTTTCAAAATGAATAGTAAAAAATTTAAAATTGCTGGATACATCTTTAATATTAGGAACTGGACCAGGTCTTAGAGACAAAATACCTATGACGATATTAAGGCAATAACTTTGAATATGCACCAATTGCAAAGCCTGGCATAAACTTCAATGTACACATTTGTCTAAGCATCAGTTTCTTTCAGATACACTCTTACTTCCTGTTTTCTGAAGTTTAAAACATTAACAAGATAATGATATTGATGAGGATATTTAGGTTGTGATGAGAGAAAAAAGTAGTACTAAGTCCTATTCCTTAAAAAACATTGACATGGTTGATGCAGTGTTAAGGACGGCACCTTTAAACCATTCCAAACACGATTCACTTTGACACATAATGGCTGTACATGTCCAAGTATCTCATCTTAACTGTTGCCCATGTTGCCCATGCCACCCTGTAGTTGTTATAAAGGCATAACATAACACACAAGCACTGAACCCAAACAATTTGTCATATAAATATTGTAAAAGTAAAAGAGCTGATGCTCGTCGTAGCGTGCACAAGCTAACAAGTTAATTAAGCGTAATCCTCTGCACATGAACTTTAAGCTCGTATTATTAGTCAAACGCAATCTGCCGTTAGGTGCAGTGAACTAATTATGTGATGATAAATCTTCTACGGCGTGAGGTCATTTTTCAATGCACTTTAAAGATAGCAGAGGATATGGCAGATAACTGCTTGAAGCCTTTGCGAGTCAGGCTGCGGCTAGGCTAAATGTGTCAGCCAGTGTCAGGCCAAATCAATATACGCTTCCCAGGGTTCCTTTGGTGCTGTAATCCAGGCCTTGGTGGGCACTGACCCCAGGGGATTCCTGAGCGCTTGTTTTCTTGACCCTTTTTTTCCAAGAGCAACTACACTTAAGAATATGACTACAATGAGCAGAAGATAATTACTTTTAAAAAGCAGTTTGTCTGTGCGCTAAATCACTTAACTCATATCTGAGACACTATTAGGCCAAAGAGCCTAATTTGATGAAAATACACTTCAGACAAGGAATTTGAAGGACTTAACAGAGCACATGAGGATAGTTATGGGAACATGGAGCCCCTCAATTGCATGCTATGTACTGCATTCACTTGTTGCTACTGAAGCAATTTTGTGTGTAAAATACCCCCTTCGGACATACATTACTGGTTAACCGCCTGCTCCCAACTCTTTGTACCAATGTCAGTGTGTAACAAGAGGGTTCGCCGTAGTCTTAATTTGAGCTATATAGATATGAACTGCACGTTGCAAAAGCTTACCATCCCGGGCACATATTTATTTGAGAGAGCAACCCATTATCTTCCATCTGATTTCACAGATCCCATTAAGTTATAATCTTGTATTATCTGCCTTAAAATAACAATAGATGCATAATTTTGGTATAAACCCTATGAAACAAGAACACGCTTATAACAAATAGCCTATGGAAAAAAATGCATCCAGCAAACAGAAGTCAAACCTTAGCCAATTACACTCATTTAAATGTTGTATGCTAGAAAAAAATGTTTATTCTAAAAGTTGAAGTGCAAGTGTGAACAGATTATTCAAATCTGTCATTGCAACTGGAGTTCATCTGAATTTGTCCTCAACGGACAGCCAGAGTTTCATCCTTTATTTACCTAAATAAATAATTGGTCACACACTTTATTTGGGTAGATTCTCTACAGATCATACTATCAACAAACTCTCTGTTGATAAGCAACTGCTTGCTCTGGTTACGGTTAGGGTAAGGTTTAGAATAAGGGTTAGACTAAGGTTAGGGCTAGGGTTAAAGCAGGGTTTAGTGTTAGTAGATAGTTAGTTGCAGTGTTATTGATAGTCTGTAGAGCATCTACAGATGGACTATCCAAATAAAGTGTTACCAAATAAATTAATCCATCAGGAGGGATTGGAGGCAGGGAGAGAGAGTTTCCTAGAATGTTACAACCTCCCTTGTAAGTGCTACTCACCCACTTAAGCCATCAGCTGCGTCATAAAAAAATGTCAAATTAACGTTTTTAAAGTGGAACATGATTCTGTTCCGTGCTCTGGGGGCACTGAAGCGCATGCTTGCATACGGAATGCATTTGGTCATCTCCCTGGCAACAGGGAAGGAAAGGTGCACTAAGTGAAACAGGAGAAGATTGTTTTTATTCTTTATTTAGAGAGTTATTTTAGCCAGTGAGTCATACTGATGCCCTGCTGATGTAAATCTACCTTGCTCAATTGAGGCTTTTGTGGAGTGAATGTCTGAGGCATACAGCAAGGCTCTGTGGGAGAGTAGACCTCTTCATTCAGGGCTGCCCGTTTGTTTTCAGACAGGTTTGTATTATGGTGAGGATACTACAAAGCTACACTAATCACCATGACCATGCAGCTCTGGAAGTGTGATGATGTTATAATGAGGTTATAATCTCATAGGTTATGATGTCACATTTGGTAATGTTATTACCAGTGGCGTGTAAGGGAGTGCGTAACTGGCGGCAGGTAAGTCAGGCGCAGGAGAGCAAAACTGGGTAATCAACGGAGCAGTTTTATTCATAAAGCCACCAGAAACCAGAACAACAAACAAATGGGTACAAAACCCGTCGTGCACCAGAGAAAACGTGCACATGCACATGCACTTACAATAAACAATTCCGCACAAAGACATGAAGGGGAACAGAGGGTTAAATACACAACATGTAATGAGGGAATTGAGACCAGGTGTGTGGGAAGACAAGACAAAACAAAAGGAAAATGAAAGTGGATCGATGATGGCTAGAAGACCGGCGACGCCGACCGCTGCCCGAACAAGGAGAGGAACCGACTTCGGCGGAAGTCGTGACATGGCGACCTGTCATTCAGGGCAGGTGGGGCAGAACCCCACATTTTTTGGGGGCTTGCCTGTTTTGCATGTTATTTTTACATTAATACATTTCACATATCAGTTTGCAAACAATGTCAAAAATATATATATATATCATTGAGTTAATAAAGCCGCGTACAAACATGGTCTCTTTTTTGTTTTCTTGAGTAATATAGCTCCAAAATGCAGGTGTTTCAGCCTAGCTCAGTGCTTTTTGTGGAGGTGGGACAAGCCAGCAGAAAATACGGAGCTTTGCGCCATGATTGGCTCAGTGTTTTGTCACTTATAGGGACATCATCGCCAAGTCTAAGGGTAGAGCTCTACAATTCTAGCCCCTTGAGTGCTGCCATAGAGTTACATTAGAAGTGCCCATCCAAGAAGGCTCAAGGTCATTGGCCACAGATAAAATTTACGTCAAATCACGTTATATCTACAGTAGCTTTGATTGGATTGATTATGTCAACGTCATACTTTCAAACTCTTACCTAGCAGTCATCAATATGAATCAAGTCGACAATCTACTGGCAAATCCCATTTAATCATTGTCATATGAAGAGAAATAATGAAGAGAAGTTATAGATTAAACATACGGAGCTCATCGGCCATTGGACAGAAACATTGCACAACAATTTGGAAATTGCAAATTTAACAATGAGTGGTTTGGAAGGAATCAGTGGCTAACTGCAAGCATTGCAAATCATTCATTAGATTGCTATTCAGTGGAGTGGCTGTGTGGTCACAAGTCTAAGATTAAGGTTCTCTTTTCCTATTTTAAAATGATAAACATTTAACATTGGCCATGCTGTCAATGAAGCATGTGCTCAAAACAACTGTTAACACGGAACTGCAAAATCTGACTTTAGTGAGTTCAAGACAACTGGGAACTTGGGAAAATAAGTTTTGAACTTTCCTCCAACTTGGGCAACTCGGGTAAATAGGGCATCCCGGCCTCTTTCTAGAGCTATGGCCTAAAGATCACTGATGTCATCATGATTCAACCTTTTTTTTCCCTGAGTTCCCAGTTGCCTTGAAAGCACCATAAATCCAGAGAATGCCAGACATTGATGACAATGTTTGATGACAAAATGGTGGTGCACATGGTGGTGGTGCACATGTAGCCTATAACCTGTTTTTGAGAAATGTAATCATTTAATATTGTAAGAGCTTTCATTGTCTGCATATATGACCCCTTTATTTATCCTATGGTTCTGACTTGATGTACAAGGAGAACACTGTAAGAATGGCCCTGTCGCTGTATATTTCAAAAGTGCTGAACAAATAGTTATATTGACTACGTCCGTCCTAGTTTGCTCATTAATGTCTTAATCGAAATGACGGATTGCCTCTTATCCGCTTGTCTTCCCTTATGCCATAGTTTGTACATCTCAATTGTCAGTAGAAACCACATTTGTTTAAGCAAGTCAGCCATATCAGCTATCGGAATAAAAACAAGACTACAGCATCCATAAAGACTACAGCATCCATAAAGTGACCATTAGACTTGTCACCTTTCAGAAAGAATTTGTTTGTAGGGGTAACAGTTTTGATTGAATATATAATTTATCGCTCTCACATGCTCATTCTGTCCGACGATGTGCTTCCTTTTGTACCATTCCTGACAACACTGACATATAGGTACAGTCGTGGCCAGAAATATTGGCACCCTTGCACTTTTTACAAAGAATGCACCAGAAAACGGTTGAAATGAAAACATATTTTGGTATCCACATCGATGTGCAGTTGAAAAAAACAAAAATCGTTCGGAATAATTTACTAAATCTTAGCTAATTCCATAAAATAAATCCTAAAATGGCCCAGACAATATTATTGGCACCTTCTAGAAGTAGTTATAAATAATTAGATTTCAAGCAGGTGATTCTCATTTACTTTGGAATTGAACTCAGCTGTGGTGAGTTGAAGGTTCCTGCAGTATAACAATCATGTATTCAACCAGTTTGAACAGAGAAAAGGACTCATTCTATTTTGTGTCACTGTGTGTACTGCAATGAGCATGGACAAAAGAAAGAAACCCAGAGAACTATCTGAGGAGGCCAGACACAAGATTGTAGCCAAGCATGGACAATCTCAAGGCTACAAGTTCATCTCCAGAGATCTGGATGTCCTTGTTTCCACCGTACATAATGTTATCAAGAAGTTTAAGGCCCATGCTGTAGTCAACTTCACTGGACGTGACCACAAGAGAAAACTTGATGGAAGATTGCAGTGAAGGATTGTTCGAATGGTGAAGAAAGCACCTCGGTCAACTGCCACACAGATTCCTGCTGACCTTCAGGCACAAGGTATGACAGTTTCAACTCCAACATCCATCGCTAACTCAATGAAAAGGGGTTATACGGTAGGAGATCCAGGAGGACCCCACTGCTGAGTCAGAGACATAAGAAAAGCCGACTGCAATTTGCCAAAACACACCTGAGCATGCCAAAATCCTTCTGGGAGAATGTCCTGTGGACAGATGAGACCAAATTATAGCTTTTTGGTAAAGCACACCATCTCTATGTTTACAGAAAACAAAATGAAACCTTCAACGAAAAGGACACCTTCCCTACAGTCAAACATGGAGGGTTTAGTTTTGGGGTTGCTTTGCTGCCTCTGGCACCGGGTGCCTTGAACGTGTGCATTGCATCATGAAATCAGGTGAATACCAAGGTATTTTGGAGCACAATGTCGGACCCAGTGTCAGAAATCTGGGTCTCCGTTGAAGATCATGGGTCTGGTTCAAGACAAAACGCTGGACTGTTCTGAAGTAGCCAGCAATGAGCAGATCTAAATCCCATTGAAAACTTGTGTTGAAATCTGAAAACGACTGTAGGTAGCTATGGAAGAGGGTGAAAGGATTAGCTAGCACTTCCAGCTGTCAGATAAGGAAGAGTAGGCTACTCTGGATTGGGCAGGTACCTTTCTGGATAAGGCAGGTACCTTTGTGAGAGGACATTATGAAACTATTCCCCAGTTCCAGTCCCTAGTGAGAAAAACTGAGGACAGAGAGATATGGAAACATAATATTCAGGGCTGTCTAACTTGAGTATAATGCAGCCTGCTTCTTTGTGATGTTTTTTTCTGTCCTCATTTACAGAGAAACAAGGTCTGCAGATGAAGAGGTCCCAAAGAATGTCCCAAGAGAGTAAATTAACATTGTTGTATGCCGTGGATTATATGTGTACCTATGTTAGCAAATTTTGTGAACAAAAAGACAATTTCAAATCAAATCAAATCTTATTTGTCACATACACATGGTTGGCAGATGTTAATGCGGGTGTAGCGAAATGCTTGTGCTTCTAGTCCGACCATGCAGTAATATCTAACAAGTAAAAGTCACACGATGTATAAACCGATTACAACTGGAGCATGCCAACCCCGCTGAGTGTGTACGCTTCTGTTCCAGCCCAGTACTAACACATCTGATTCAATGTATCAAAACAAATGAGTTAATAATCAAGTGTGCTATTGCTGGGCTGCAACAGAAGATCAGTGATCAGTGGAGCGAGATTGGACATCTCTGGTATTTTTTTTTCTTCACCTGAAATTATGTTTTTATTAATAATAGCCTACTTGTTACTAACATTTTGAACTTTTACATGTGTTAACTTACTTGTACACTTTGAACTTATATAAAAGTGTTGATTCTTTGAAGTTAAGTGTTTAAACTTTTTTTATTGTTAACTTAACTATTATTCAAGATTAACTAGTGTTGATGTTTATTAATCACAGATCACAATCCTGCAATAAAGAGGGTAAGGGAATCTGTGTCTAATTTGTCTGTGTTGTATTCTTAAATGAACATTACCTTTTTGTTCAGTCATAAGCTCTCCAATTAGTTTTATTTGATTGTCACTATTTTTATAGGATATCAGCCATGTAAACCCATTTTGCAGCTGATAATGGCATGCAACGCCAATGTAGCCATAGACCTACAGCAGTGGTTCCCAACTCCAGTACTCCAGTACACCCAACAGCCCAACTCCAGTACCCCCAACAGCCCAACTCCAGTCCTCCAGTACCCCCAACAGCACACTTTTGTTGTAGCCCAGACAAACATACCTGATTCAAGTCATTGAGGGCCTCATGATTAGTTGACCACTTGAATCAGGTGTGTTTGTCCGGGGCTACAGTACAATTGTACTGTTGGGGGAACTCGAGGAACGAAATTGGGAATCACTGGCCTACATACAGTATGATGGCATCAGCCATAGAAGACCAGCGATGCCGAACGTCTGAGCTGGACAGGTGGGGGAGCCAAAGCGAAGGCTGGTGTGACAGTGTTTGTAAAGAAATTGTAAAGAAAGAAAATAGTTGGTCATTTTTATTCAATGGGGCAAGGCAAAGCAGAGATGACAACATACTTTTCATTTCACCCATAAAACATTATAGCCTATTATTAAAGTACAGTATGCTTACAATATCATAAACAATACTCTTTAACACGTTCCAAATGACATTTTATATATTCATATGGTTTAAGGGGGCACTTTCTTCATGATGACTAGCTGAAGGTGCTCTACTCAAATGGCACAACATAATCATTCATAATACAGTGCATTCTGAAAGCATTCAGATCCCTTGACTTTTTTAATGTTACAGCCTTATTCTAAAATTGATTAAATAGATTTTAAAAAACTCAATCACACAATACCCCATAATGACAAAGCGAAAACAGGTTTTTTAGAAAGTTTTGCAAATGTATTAAAAATGAAAAATACCTTATTTACGTAAGTATTTAGACCTTTTGTTATGAGACTCGAAATTGTGCTCAGGTGCATCCTGTTTCCATTAATAATCCTTGAGATTTTTCTACAACTTGATTGGAGTCCACCTATGGCAAATTCAATTATTTGGACATGATTTGGAAAGGCACACACCAGCATGTCAGAACAAAACCCAAGCCATGAGGTTGAAGGAATTGTCTGTAGCGCTCCAAGACAGGATTGTGTCAAGGCACAGATCTGAGGAAGGGTACCGAAACATTTCTGCAGCACTGAAGGTCCCCAAGAACACAGTTGGCTCCATCGTTCTTCAATTGAAGAAGTTTGGAACCATCAAGACTCTTTCTAGAGCTGGCCTTCCAGCCAAACTGAGAAATCGGGGGAGAAGAACCGTGGTCAGGGAGGTGACCAATAACCTGATGGTCATTCTGACAGAGCTCCAGAGTTCTAATATGGAGATGGAAGAAACTTCCAGAAGAACAACGTTCTCTGCAGCACTCCCCCAACCAGGCCTTTATGGTAGAGTGGCCAGACGGAAGCCACTCCTCAGTAAAAGGCACATGACAGCCCGCTTGGAGTTTACCAAAAAGCACCTAAAGGATTCTCTGGTCAGATGAAACCAAGTTTGAACTCTTTGGCCTGAATGCTGAGCGTGAAGGGGAAAAGGTGAAGGGTTCTGAATACCTTCTGAATGCACTGTAAATATATAATTTGAATAGCAGGACACTGTAAAGTCCATTATTCCACTAAAGAGTATGAATTAGGCTGTTTGAGAAGGTTTTAATCTTAAGCAACCTGTATACACATTGTTTGAAGTGCTATAGACCAACATAGTTACTCTAGTAAGTCAAAGCTGTGTGCTGGAATCTCTTGGTAGAGCATGGGTGGAGTAGGCATTGTGGTGCTCATGTGAATTTCCTTTCTTTTTCTGGCTTCAGACCAATGCCTACTTCTCACTTAAAACATTGTTTTTAATTGATATGGTTTTTACACAGTGAGGTGAATATGCAACATGATTATGCAACATAACACAGCAATATTTCAAAGTAAATGTACACAATAATGCAACAGTAATAATGTAGTTATTAGTATTTATTTCATGTTATAGCTGATTTCCAGAGGGAAGACGAAAAACCAGAAACCCATTTAAGCCAGTATGGCGTAAACTGGAAAATACTTCCCCGATTTATTTTAACAAGGCAATCGAGCATGCTCCTGGAAAAAACACAAATCTTCAACATATACCCATTAACTATTTACGTGAAAATGTACTTTAAAGTTAACTGAAGAAAGGCATAGTACTAAATTAACTCTAAACAAAAGTGAATTAATACAACATATAACATCTACAACCAAACGTACATTCTTCAGACAGCACATTCTGTACAAACTATTCAGGGATGGCCACAATTTCTCTTGAAGAGCTACAGGGTTATGCAGTTTTTTTTGTTCATGCCCAGTTCTACCACACCTGATTCTATTACTCAAGATCTCGATGAACAGATGAGGTTTTGCGTAACAGCTGAGTAGTAGAATCAGATGGGGTATTGCTGGGCTTAAACAAAAACAAAACCTGCATAACTCCTGATAACAAATGCCAAATGCCTGTAACAAATGCCAAACTGCTGAGAAACATCTGTAAAATACAAAGTCATTAGACAAGTACAAAACCCTTTAAAAAAATGATAAACATATTTACAAATCTGAAATTGGATAGGTGCTCTAAATCCCTGAAAACAAAACTTCAGCTACAAATGTCCTAAGTAATGCTGTACACAGCTGTCTAACTCCAGTAAAATAGCACACGTCCTCATTTACAAATGGCAGTATAAATATGAAAAAGGTGGGAGTACTGACAGATTTGGAAAACAACATACATTTTCAGTATTGATAGTGTGCAACTTACCATGTGTACTGCGTGCATTTTAAATCGGCATAAGCTGTTTGTTAGCTCCACATGGGCCAGCCTGACAAATTTCCTAGCTTCTCAAATGCTGGAAAGTGGTAGCAGAAAATAAGAAACGTGAAACTGATAAGGAGAAACATTTGCAGCATGGTTTGCTGCAATCTAAGAGTCTGATTTTGTCCATTTAAAGTAAAACGGATCAAACATAATTTCTGACTGGATGACAGCTAACGTTGCCGTGATGTGTTAATAGCATAGACTAATGCTTTTGTCTTTCGCAATGCTCATTATCAGTCGCTCACCACTGGTCTGTTTGCGTATTAGTTGGCTGTCTGGGCGGGTGAAACTGACATACTAGCCTACTACGGACTGTATTTAACTTACCTGTAAAGGCTCAGCTAGGTCGTCGTATCTTCTTCAATAAGATGATTCTGGCCTGTAAAAAAATTATCAGATAGACGTACTAGGCCTACATATACACCTAGGCAGGTTAGCTGCTAGCTAGTAGCCTACGCCAAATCAATTTAGATCTGCTAATTATTTCAACTGAACTATATCTGAGTAATCTGAAAATACAATGTTAAAAAAGTGTAAATATAACCAGAATTTTCTTGTATGGTGGAAATGAGAGATAAGAAGGGAGAGAGTGAAAGTCTGACAGGAGATCCTCTCAGAGCAAAGATAACACCGCACAACCAAGCACATAGAAATACAACAGGTAGAACAGATTAGACTTGGTTCTTCAATGGGAATGTTGTCTAGATTTTTTTTTTTAAACATACAGAAACTTGTTTATTGTCCTTGCAAAAGTCTAAATTGTACATTTAAAGCTGCCCTGGAACAGGAGGAAGAAAGTAATCTGTGTATGATATTTTTCAATTGGAATGCAGTTCTATTTATTCCACATCTATACTAACGTCAGCATGAAAACTGTGTGGCTTTTGGGGAATTCGTGGATCCAATGGTTGGAGAAGCATGCCAGGGCGGTCGGAAAGCATCACAACCTCTCCCTTGACTACTGTCACATTAGGTGGCTTGGAGAGCGAGGAATGAAGTGGGGCAAACTGCTCCATGTTCTGCGCCAGCAGAGTGCCTGTGCTGCTACTCCCCCTGACATCATAGTCCTCCACCTCGGTGAAAACGACTTGGCACACACAAAGGGGACAGCCCTGGTGAGTCAGATGCACACTGATTTGGAGGTAGTCATCCAAATGTTCCCCGGGACAACGGTGGTCTACTCTGACATTGTGCAGCAGAGGAGTTGGATGTTCCAGTGGGATGAGAACATCAACAAGCCCATAGAGATACCAGCTGGTTGACAGAGCGCCAGGCTGTTTGCATTTCTCCTTGACAGGCGCATGCCCACAATCCGCCACCCTGCAGTGTGTCCCCGGGCAGTACCGTACAGATGGCGTGCATCTCACGGATGAGTGAAATGACCTCTTCCTTGAGTCTGAGAGCTGGTCTCTCCACCATCCTAGCAAGACGCAAGCAGTAGTACACAACACCACACTCACTGTCACTTGCCTGCCTCTCCACAAACCCAAAGGCTCTTCTAATAAATGTAAATAAATGTGTGTGTGACGGGAGGGAGGGGCCTGTCAAAACTATGAATTAAAGAATGGTCCAAATGTCTCATTACATTATGAAACCTGTTCTTAACACATTGACTTCGACAGACCATTTAAATGGACAGTCTGGAAGCGTTCGTTCCAAAATGATTTTTAAAAATTAACTCAGTACTGATTACACATTTATTCCTCTTGCTTGGTAAAAATACAATTGTCTAAAACACTTGATTTGTTGAGAACAGACTAATTTCATCATGTAGCTAACCAAGTTAGCAAGCATAAAAAATGGTTTTGATTGCACATAGCAGGTCAAGCCAGCAATAAATGATTATATTATTGTAAAATACTTGAAAGTACTACTTAAATACTTTTTGGGGTTATCTGTACTTTACTTTACTATTTATATTTTAGATAGCTATTACTTATACATTCCTAAAGAAAATTATGTACTTTTTACTCCATACATTTCCCTGACACCCAAAACTAGTCATTACACTTTGAATGCTTAGCAGGACAGGAAAATGGTCTAATTCACAAATTTATCATGGGAACATCCCTGGTCATCCCTACTGCCTGTGATCTGGCGGCCTCACTAAACACATGCATCGTTTGTAAATTATGTCTGAGTGTTGGAGCGTGCCCCTGAATATCCGTAAAAAAAAAGAAAAGGAATTTGATATTATTTATACTTTTACTTTTGATGCTTAAGTATATTTTAGCAATTACATTTACTTTTGATATTTAAGTATATTTAAAACCAAATACTTTCAGACATTTACTATAGTAGTATTTACTGGGTGACTCACTTTTACTTGAGTAATTTTCCATTAAGGTATATTTTACTCAAGTATGACAATTGGGTACTTTTTCCACAATTGGTTTTTACCTGGATGCACCATGTGCAGCATCTGCACCCCCTGACTACTTTTTATGTGTGGATGGCAACTTCAGATTTTCTGGAACACACTGAAAAGTAACTCGACACTGTGTTGATCAGTCAGCACAAATGTGGATTAAAATAACGACAAGGCAGGAGAGGGAGCCGGAAATTAATTTAAACATGTTTGAAAATGCAATGCTGTCAGTCGAGTCTGGTAAATTGTCTGATGTTAGCATGCAACAACTGAGGTTCTGTTTACATGTGTGTTTGGGGTTCAACCATTGACTATATGCAGTTCAACATAGTTAGTTTATGGTTTCTTAACAAAGTAATTTGTTTTCCCGGCTATAGTTTGTCTTGGGGCCTTGCTTGTTCTTAGTCGAGGAAATGTAGCATAGCTAACTGCTGTGTTTGTCCTGCCGGAAATATGTCTACCTCGTCTTACTTTAGCTTGGTCTGCAATACAAATGAATGTGAACAGTGTGGCAGTTTCCCAAAGTTTAGTAAATTTAAACTTAGCGTAAATAACATTAGCACGCTGTGTTTTGTGTAAGAAAGTATGATAAATTGTGGTGCATGAACTGGCCATACGCGTTAGCTAACGTAAGTCTTACGCTGGCTAATGTCATCTAGCTAACGTTAACTGGCTATCATAGCAGCCAAGGAGATTCGCTAGCTTATTCATGCATATGTGTTTGTTCTCTGATTACATGCAAGTGTCTATGTCAGCAGTTTAAACATGATCACCTGTCAAAATATAGCTAGCAAGCTTTCCTCGCTTGTTGGTTAGCTAACTAGTCAACGTTAGCACTCATCTGACTGATATAACCTTATATTAGCTACCTAGCTACCTAGCTAATCAAAACAAAACCACATTCACTGGCTAGCTACCTATATTTGCTTGTTCGTTAGCTAGCTTACTTTCAGCTTACTGGTCAAAGCTAGCTACAGAGGCTAGCTGCTGAACTTTGGACAAGCAAGCTAATGTTAGCTAGGTAACGTTAGCTAGCTACCTAGCTAATCAAAATATATTTTTTTATTAATTGATTAACCTTAGCTTGAATACCACCATATAAAGGGCTTGCAGTTGATGTACGATGCCTTCTGGTGGCTATGTTGGAAGACCACCACATTCATTCTTCCGACAACAACAGCCAAGTAGCTACCCCAAACTGCATGATAACAGTGCCTAAAACTATTTGCTTCCCTGCCAAGGTCATCTTCTGTCGAGTATTTGGCTGCTCTAACAAGACAGGAAAGACAACTGGAAAAAATATGTGCTTGCAGATTCCCTGCAATCATGAAACACCATTTATGACACCAATGAGATGACTCAAGAACTGTCAGGAAAGCGAAGTAACCTTTTTGCCCGTTAAGACCTGAACCCAGAAAGCTGTCAGTAACGGGTCTGCTACGATCATTTCATCACTGGTAAGTCAAGTCGGTTCGATTTTGAGTTTATTTTAGCTGTTATGCTAACCAGGTGTTAAAAACAACACTAAATTTGCCTAAATTAGCTAGCTAGATACCAGAGGTGGGACCAAGTCATTGTTTTACAAGTCACAAGTAAGTCTCAAGTCTTAGCTCTCAAGTCCTAAACTTTGAGATTTGAGGCCTAAACAAGTCATAATGTGCTCTTCACCAAATGTAATACCATTTCATATTTTTAACAAGAGTAATAGTATTACATTAACGCAAATCATGAATGCTTTTAAAAATATCTATATATTTATTACTTTCCAAATAAACTTTATATGTCCATGTAAATACATGGGTAGCCATGAGAAAGACACCACCACCCCCCTCCCTCCCTGAATAGTGATCGACTATTGAGGATGGCTATGGGGCGCAATCGGGCGATGTAGGCTTGTATGCCATCGCCCAACCTTAACACACACACACTCTGTGTGGTTACAGTAGGCTAACGTATGTCAATGGTTTTAGGAACAGCAGTAACATCAGGCAGGATTTAGGCTACCAACTGCCTAGCCAGTTGTAGCTCAATCTTGGGTGCAATGAGCACGTTCCCGCACTGACTGACTGTGTGGAGGCTCTTTGATTTAACATATACACTGCTCAAAAAAATAAAGGGAACACTTAAACAACACAATGTAACTCCAAGTCAATCACACTTCTGTGAAATCAAACTGTCCACTTAGGAAACAACACTGATTGACAATACATTTCACATGCTGTTGTGCAAATGGAACAGACAACAGGTGGAAATTATAGGCAATTAGCAAGACACCCCCAATAAAGGAGTGGTTCTGCAGGTGGTGACCACAGACCACTTCTCAGTTCCTATGCTGCCTGGCTGATGTTTTGGTCACTTGAATGCTGGTGGTGCTTTCACTCTAGTGGTAGCATGAGACGGAGTCTACAACCCACACAAGTGGCTCAGGTAGTGCAGCTCATCCAGGATGGAACATCAATGCGAGCTGTGGCAAGAAGGTTTGCTGTGTCTGTCAGTGTAGTGTCCAGAGCATGGAGGCGCTACCAGGAGACAGGCCAGTACATCAGGAGACGTGGAGGAGGCCGTAGGAGGGCAACAACCCAGCAGCAGGACCGCTACCTCCGCCTTTGTGCAAGGAGGAGCACTGCCAGAGCCCTGCAAAATGACGTCCAGCAGGCCACAAATGTGCATGTGTCTGCTCAAACGGTCAGAAACCGACTCCATGAGGGTGGTATGAGGGCCCGACATCCACAGGTGGGGGTTGTGCTTACAGCCCAACACCGTGCAGGACGATTAGCATTTGCCAGAGAACACCAAGATTGGCAAATTTGCCACTGGCGCCCTGTGCTCTTCACAGATGAAAGCAGGTTCACACTGAGCACATGTGACAGACGTGACAGAGTCTGGAGACGCCGTGGAGAACATTCTGCTGCCTGCAACATCCTCCAGCATGACCGGTTTGGCGGTGGATCAGTCATGGTGTGGGGTGGCATTTCTTTGGGGCGCCGCACAGCCCTCCATGTGCTCGCCAGAGGTAGCCTGACTGCCATTAGGTACCGAGATGAGATCCTCAGACCCCTTGTGAGACCATATGCTGGTGCGGTTGGCCCTGGGTTCCTCCTAATGCAAGACAAGTTCCTGCAAGAGGAAGGCATTAATGCTATCGACTGGCCTGCCCGTTCCCCAGACCTGAATCCAATTGAGCACATCTGGGACATCATGTCTCACTCCATCCACCAACGTGCACCACAGACTGTCCAGGAGTTGGCGGATGCTTTAGTCCAGGTCTGGGAGGAGATCCCTCAGGAGACCATCCGCCACTTCATCAGGAGCATGCCCAGGCGTTGTAGGGATGTCATACAGGCACATGGAGGCCACACACACTACTGAGCCTCATTTTGACTTGTTTTAAGGACATTACATCAAAGTTAGATCAGCCTGTTGTGTGGTTTTTCACTTTAATTTTGAGTGTGACTCCAAATCCATGATAATATTTGTGTGATTTTGTTGTCAGCTCATTCAACTATGTAAAGAAAAAAGTATTGAATAAGAATATTTCATTCATTCAGATCTAGGATGTGTTATTTTAGTGTTCCCTTTATTTTTTTGTGCAGTGTTTATAGCTGTCGGCTATATTAGCCTCAACTTACAGTTCTTTGCAGCTTCAAATGTCGAACAAAGTTGGAAATTGTTGTGCCTCCGTCTGTAATTTTCATCCCACATGTTTTGCAAGTTGCAATGCGTTTTTTGTTGATACAGCATCGCCTTTATAGCCGTAAATAATCATTTGGGGTGTAATCTTTCCAAGTGCTCCATCTGAATTCACCCGCCTATGTTCATCAGCACTGCCACGCACAACTTTTAATCAGCTGGCACAATTTGATTGGCTGCTGCCCGATTCAAACTGTAATCCGTTAAATGAAGAGTTGATGCGCTGCACACTTTTTTTAATAGCATAATTTTTAATATTTGGGCTTGGGGGGGTATTAAAGCTGGTCGAGTCATAAGGCTCAAGTCAAGTCACGAGTCATTGGTGTTAAAGTCAAAGGCGAGTTGCAAGTCATCATATTTGTGACTCGAATCTGACTCGAGTCCAAGTCATGTGACTCGAGTCCACACCTCTGCTAGATACACTATATATGCAAAAGTATGTGGACACCCCTTCAAATTAGTGGATTCGGCTATTTCAGCCATACCCGTTGCTGACAGCTGTATAAAATTGAGCACACAGACATTTAATCTCCATCGACAAACATTGGAAGTATAATGGCCTTACTGAAGAGTTCAGTGACTTTCAACGTGGCACCGTCATAGGATTCCACCTTTTCAACAAGTCAGTTCGTCAAATTTCTGCCCTGCTAGAACTGCTCCGGTATGTTGTAAGTGCTGTCATTATGAAGTGGAAATGTCTAGGAGCAACAACGGCTCAGCCGCGAAGTGGTAAGCCACACAAGCTCACAGAACGGGACCGCCGAGTGCTGAAGCATGTAACGTGTAAAAATCTAAAATTGTCTGTCCTCGGTTATAACTGAAAGCGGAAACGCGTAATCTGGAGTGATGAATTACGCATTCACCATATTTTCTCATCAATCTACACACAATACCCCATAATGACAAAGTGAAAACAGGGTTTTAGATTTGTTTGCAAATTTATCAAAAATAAAAAACAGATACTTAATTACATAAGTATTCAGACCCCTTGTTATGAGACTCGAAATTGAGCTCAGGTGCGTCCTGTTTCCACTGATTATCCTTGATTATCCTCCATCATTCTTAAATGTAAGAAGTGTGGAACCACCAATACTCTTCCTAGAGCTGGCAGGCCGGCCAAACAGAGCAATCGGGGCAGAAGGGCCTTAATCATGAAGGTGACCAAGAACTCGCTGGTTACTCTGACAGAGCTTCCTCTGTGGAGATGGTTGTCCTTCTGAAAGGTTTTCCCATCTCTGCAGCACTCTACCAATCAGGCCTTAATGGTAGAGTGGCCAGATGGAAGCCACTCTTCAGTAAAAGGCACATGACATCCCGCTTGGAGTTTGCCAAAAGGCACCTAAAGACTCTGACTGTGAGAAACAAGTATCTCAAGATTTGAGGCTGTAATCGCAACCAAAGCTGTTTCAACAAAGTACTGAGTAAAGTGTCTGAAATCTTAACCAAATGTGATATTTCAGTTACATTTTTTAAAATAAATGTAAAAAAATGTCTAAAAATCTGTTTTTGCTTTTTCATTATGGGGTATTGCATGTAGATTGATAAAAAAAAAAACTTTAATCAATTTTAGAATAAGGCTGTTAATGTAACTAAATGTGGAAAAAGTCAAGGGGTTTGAATACTTTCCAAACGCACTATATACAGTGGGGCAAAAAAAGTATTTGGTCAGCCACCAATTGTGCAAGTTCTCCCAGTTAAAAAGATGAGATGCCTGTAATTTTCATCATAGGTACACTTCAACTATGACAGACAAAATGAGAAGAAAAAAAAAATCCAGAAAATCACATTGTAGGATTTTTAATGAATGTATTTGCAAATTATGGTGGAAAATAAGTATTTGGTCAATAACAAAAGTTTATCTCAATACTTTGTTATATACCCTTTGTTGTCTAAGTCTTCACAAGGTTTTCACACACTGTTGCTGGTATTTTGGCTCATTCCTCCATGCAGATCTCCTCTAGAGCAGTGATGTTTTGGGGCTGTTGCTGGGCAACACAGACTTTCAACTCCCTCCAAAGATTCTCTATGGGGTTGAGATCGGGAGACTGGCTAGGCCACTCCAGGACCTTGAAATGCTTCTTACGAAGCCACTCCTTCGTTGCCCGGGCGCTGTGTTTGGGATCATTATCATGCTGAAAGACCCAGCCACGTTTCATCTTCAATGCCCTTGCTGATGGAAGGAGGTTTTCACTCAAAATCTCACGATACATGGCCCCATTCATTCTTTCCTTTACACGGATCAGTCGTCCTGGTCCCTTTGCAGAAAAACAGCCCCAAAGCATGATGTTTCAACCCCCATGCTTCACAGTAGGTATGGTGTTCTTTGGATGCAACTCAGCATTCTTTGTCCTCCAAACACGACGAGTTGAGTTTTTCCCAAAAAGTTATATTTTGTTTTCATCTGACCATATGACATTCTCCCAATCTTATTCTGGATCATCCAAATGCTCTCTAGCAAACTTCAGATGGGCCTGGACATGTACTGGCTTAAGCAGAGGGACACGTCTGGCACTGCAGGATTTGAGTCCCTGGCGGCGTAGTGTGTTACTGATGGTATGCTTTGTTACTTTGGTCCCAGCTCTCTGCAGGTCATTCACTAGGTCCCCCCATGTGGTTCTTGGATTTTTGCTCACTGTTCTTGTGATCATTTTCACCCCACGGGGTGAAATCTTGCGTGGAGCCCCAGATCGAGGGAGATTATCAGTGGTCTTGTACGTCTTCCATTTCCTAATAATTGCTCCCACAGTTGATTTCTTCAAACCAAGCTGCTTACCTATTGCAGATTCAGTCTTCCCAGCCTGGTGCAGGTCTACAATTTTGTTTTTGGTGTCCTTTGACAGCTCTTTGGTCTTGGCCATAGTGAAGTTTGGAGTGTGACTGTTTGAGGTTGTGGACAGGTGTCTTTTATACTGATAACAAGTTCAAACAGGTGCCCTTAATACAGGTTACGAGTGGAGGACAGAGGAGCCTCTTAAAGAAGAAATTACAGGTCTGTGAGAGCCAGAAATCTTGCTTGTATGTAGGTGACCAAATACTTATTTTCCACCATAATTTGCAAATAAATTCATAAAAAATCCTACAATGTGATTTTCTGGATTTTTTTTCTCATTTTGTCTGTCATAGTTGAAGTGTACCTATTGATGAAAATTACAGGCCTCTCTCATCTTTTTAAGTGGGAGAACTTGCACAATTGGTGGCTGACTAAATACTTTTTTGCCCCACTGTATATACAGTGCCTTGCGAAAGTATTCGGCCCCCTTGAACTTTGCGACCTTTTGCCACATTTCAGGCTTCAAACATAAAGATATAAAACTGTATTTTTTTGTGAAGAATCAACAACAAGTGGGACACAATCATGAAGTGGAACGACATTTATTGGATATTTCAAACTTTTTTAACAAATCAAAAACTGATAAATTGGGCGTGCAAAATTATTCAGCCCCCTTAAGTTAATACTTTGTAGCGCCACCTTTTGCTGCGATTACAGCTGTAAGTCGCTTGGGGTATGTCTCTATCAGTTTTGCACATCGAGAGACTGACATTTTTTTCCCATTCCTCCTTGCAAAACAGCTCGAGCTCAGTGAGGTTGGATGGAGAGCATTTGTGAACAGCAGTTTTCAGTTCTTTCCACAGATTCTCGATTGGATTCAGGTCTGGACTTTGACTTGGCCATTCTAACACCTGGATATGTTTATTTTTGAACCATTCCATTGTAGATTTTGCTTTATGTTTTGGATCATTGTCTTGTTGGAAGACAAATCTCTGTCCCAGTCTCAGGTCTTTTGCAGACTCCATCAGGTTTTCTTCCGGAATGGTCCTGTATTTGGCTCCATCCATCTTCCCATCAATTTTAACCATCTTCCCTGTCCCTGCTGAAGAAAAGCAGGCCCAAACCATGATGCTGCCACCACCATGTTTGACAGTGGGGATGGTGTGGTCAGGGTGATGAGCTGTTTTGCTTTTACGCCAAACATAACGTTTTGCATTGTTGCCAAAAAGTTTAATTTTGGTTTCATCTGACCAGAGCACCTTTTTCCACATGTTTGGTGTGTCTCCCAGGTGGCTTGTGGCAAACTTTAAACAACACTTTTTATGGATATCTTTAAGAAATGGCTTTCTTCTTGCCACTCTTCCATAAAGGCCAGATTTGTGCAATATACGACTGATTGTTGTCCTATGGACAGAGTCTCCCACCTCAGCTGTAGATCTCTGCAGTTCATCCAGAGTGATCATGGGCCTCTTGGCTGCATCTCTGATCAGTGTTCTCCTTGTATGAGCTGAAAGTTTAGAGGGACGGCCAGGTCTTGGTAGATTTGCAGTGGTCTGATACTCCTTCCATTTCAATATTATCGCTTGCACAGTGCTCCTTGGGATGTTTAAAGCTTGGGAAATATTTTTGTATCCAAATACGACTTTAAACTTCTTCACAACAGTATCTCGGACCTGCCTGGTGTGTTCCTTGTTCTTCATGATGCTCTCTGCGCTTTTAACGGACCTCTGAGACTATCACAGTGCAGGTGCATTTATACGGAGACTTGATTGGTGGATTGTATTTATCATCATTAGTCATTTAGGTCAACATTGGATCATTCAGAGATCCTCACTGAACTTCTGGAGAGAGTTTGCTGCACTGAAAGTAAAGGGGCTGAATAATTTTGCACGCCCAATTTTTCAGTTTTTGATTTGTTAAAAAAGTTTGAAATATCCAATAAATGTCGTTCCACTTCATGATTGTGTCCCACTTGTTGTTGATTCTTCACAAAAAAATACAGTTTTATATCTTTATGTTTGAAGCCTGAAATGTGGCAAAAGGTCGCAAAGTTCAAGGGGGCCGAATACTTTCGCAAGGCACTGTATATATCATTAAGCTGTATATATTTGTAGATATAGGTGTATTGTAAATGTGTATTATTGTAGCGTCACCATCGTTATTACAAAGGAAATACAAACATAACTTTAAGCTACAAATTAATCGACAGAGGTAATAATCTTCCCATTGATCATCACAGCAACTGATAGAACAGGACCATTTTCGCAAAACAAGTGTTTCTGAGCTTATGTCAATATTACACAGGTAAGCTAACATTTACAGAAATCAGGAATGCAGCCAGGCTCTATAGACCTCTATATTTGAGTGGCTGTGTCCAACACACCACAACCTGGTGTTATGTTGGGTACCTAGTGACCACATTTTTTTTAACATCAATGATATGTATTGCTAAATAAAAATGTTTAAGGAAATACAGGCAGGCATCACATTATTACAAGACTAAATAGCTTGTTCAATCAAGCATGATGGTGTTGTAGTATAAAAGCAAAGCTTGCTTTCATATAATAAAAAAAATAAGCTTGAAACAGTAGTGGAAGGGGATTAGCGTGGTGTGTGAAGAATCCAATACTTTAACTTGTATGCTGTACAAATCACATTATTTTGGGAGCACCTCTAAGAGTATAAATTAGGCTGTTTGAGAATGTTTGAATCCTAAGCAACCTACATACTGTACACATTGTTTGAAGTACAATAGACCAACATACCGTAGCTACTGTAGTAGGTCAAAGCTGTGTGCTGGAAAACCTTGATAGAGCATGGGTGGAGTGGGCATTCATTCTGGTGCTCGTGAACTTCCTTTATTTTTCGGCTTCAGACCAAAGCCTACTTCTCACTTAAAATATAGTTAAAAAATAATAATATGAGGTCTGAGGAACCACTTTGAAATGTTATGATTCCTTGTAGCCATTTTATGTTCTCTATGAATAGAAAAATAAAATGCTAGTTTTGTTGGTTTGTTATAAGTTCTATGGAGGTTTGTTCTACTGTGCTACTTAGTGTGAGGAAGGACTTAAAAAAGTAAGGACTTCAAAAAAAATGTCATGACATTACTAATCATGTTTATAATTGACTCCTGAACACACCGGAGGTGAGGTGAACGTGGTCATTGTTGGGCGCCAGCCTGCTTGGCCACATGGTTTTGTTTTGCCTGCAGTTGTGGGATCTCTAGATGACTTGATTAATTATTCATGTATTCAAGTGCAATATTTATTTGTATCACACTAGTGTTACACTATACCGAACTGTAATGAATTTATATCCCAGCACTAGCTGCCCTTGGATTGTGTGGCAATGTATTGTCGTGTGTCATTATACCTACATTACATTTCCATTTCAAAATGAAGTTAAAACACTTTTTAGATGACTGTACTATGCTACTTACTGGTTTTACGTAACATATCATAATACATCATTATAATTCATTACATTCCAAAACAGATTATATGCTTTAAGGTTTCAAAATAAGAATACTTACTCACTGGGAATGTAATGGAACGAATCATTTCCCTTCTTGTCATCATCAATCATAATTACTTAACAATTTCATCACCTTGGATCAATTTGTGCTATTGAGATCAAACAGTAGTGTTAATGGGGTCCCAGGTCTCCCCAAAGGTAATGTATTTCATGTGGGGTGACCTGTTTCAGTAGCTGTGCAAACCTCTACCATGGCCTTCATCGTGCAAGCTAACTAGTTATTTCCCCTTTGGTTTGACACTGAAATACCAACAAATTGTTTATGAAATATTGTGTAAATACATAATTAAATCCTATACTGGACATTATTAGTCAGTCCTTTAGATGACAATGGCCATCGGCAATTTGCCTACAAGTCCACTTTATGTACATTAGCATGAATTATCTAAATCCATTTTTTACCACTACAAATAAGCCTTGGGGGTGTTTTCTAAAAACCCTAGTTAGCTATTTACCCTTTGTACTTAATGGAGGGATCTGCTTTCTAAGTAGGAATGTTATTCTTTATTGCTAATGACAAGTGAAAGGGGTCCTTAAAGTAATCAGTGCCAGAGAGTCTTAAAGGGCAATTCCACCACTTTTCAATGCCATTGTTTGCATATGTGAACAAGGGGCATTTAGACATTTTGTAGAAAATAAACAAAGTAAAACAAGTTCTACATGATGACATCATCAAATGTTAAAACATTGTAAAAACAGAGATTTTTTTAAACAGTACAAGATTCGCTGTGACGTGGGGAGCCATAAAATAACCTACCTCTGGCTAGAAACTCTTCACGGGCTTTGAAAATCACTCTTTTTCTTGTTTGTTTTTTTATACACTGTGATGTCACAGAGAAGCATTTGTTCTTCTTATCCTTTTAAACACAGATCATAGAAATTCGCTGTTTTCCCATATTGTATGTAGACACTGGTATGGTGCTGGAGATAATGAGTATGAGGTTGAAAAGTGGCGGAATTGCCCTTTAAGATAAACTAGGTCTTCAAAGCTTTCCCCCACACTGTAATTATTACTAATTGTCACTGCAGGCAGAGTTCTGGGAAAGAGTGTCTTGCTGCTCTCTTAAAGGCTTGCAGAATAGCACTGATGGTGGTCAGTTCCCACAATCCAACAGCTCACATGAAAGAGAACACAAAAGGAAGTTGGTTCTTTGAGGACAGGAAATGGAAAAGTGGTGTAGGTATAGCCAACGGGGCTGATGATCAGTTTGAATTAAACACGAACTTGAGGTCTGTAACAATTCTTCATCTACACTGAACAAAAATATAAACGCAACATGTAAAGTGTTGGTCCCATGTTTCATGAGATGAAATAAAAGATCCTAGAAATGTTCCATACACACAAAAAGCTTATTTCTCGAAAATGGTGAGCACAAATTTGTTTACATCCCAGTTAGTGGGCATTTATCCTTTGCCAAGATAATCCATCCACCTGATAGGTGTGGCAGCTGATTAAATGGCATGATCATTACTGATCTGGGGCACAACAAAAGGCCACTCTAAAATATGCAGTTTTGTCACACAACACCAGGCCACAGATGTCTCCAGTTTTGAGTGAGCGTGCAATTGGCATGCAGCAATGTCCACCAGAGCTGTTTCCAGATAATTGTATGTTCATTTCTCTACCATAAGCTGCCTCCAATGTCATTTACATTTATTTTTTTAAATTTGACCCCTTTTTCATGGTATCCAATTGTTAGTAGCTAACAATCGCTACAACTCCCGTACGGGCTTGGGAGAGACGAAGGTTGAACATCACGCGTCCTCCAATACACAACCCAACCAAGCCACACTGCTTCTTAACACAGCGCGCATCCAACCCAGAAGCCAACCACACCAATGTGTCAGAGGAAACACCGTGCAACCTTGGTTAGCGTGCACTGCGCCCGGCCCGCCACAGGAGTCGCTGGTGTGCGATGAGACGAGGATATCCCTACCGGCCAAACCCTCCCTAACCCAGACGACGCAAGGCCAATTGTGCGTTGCCCCACGGACCTCCCGGTCACGGCCGGTTACGGCCAGTTACGACCAGTTACGACAGAGCCTGGGCGCGAACCCAGAGTCTCTGGTGGCTGCAGTACAGCACCCTTAACCACTGCGCCACCCGGGAGGCCCTCAATGTCGTTTAAGAGAATTTGGCAGTACGTCCAACCAGCCTCACAAGCGCAGAACCTCCTCATCCGGCTTCTTCATCTGCGGGATCGTCTGAGGATGGGGGTGGTGCTGAGGAATATTTCTGTCTGTAATAAAGCCCTTTTGTGGGGAAAAAACTAATTCTGTTGGCTGGACCTGGCTCCCTAGTGGGTGGGCCTGGCTGCCAAGTGGGTGGGCCTATGCCTTTCCAGGCTCACCCATGGCTACACCTCTGCCCAGTCATGTGAAATCCATAGATTAGGGCCTAATTAATTTTTGTTCAATTGACTGATTGTCTTATATGAACTGTAACTCATTAAAATCTTTGAAATTGTTGCATGTTGAGGTTATGTTTTTGTTCAGTATAGATTGCAAGCGATTACAACATTTGGAGGTACTGTACAATTACTTGTGTTTGAATAGGGGTATTCCGGGCCTTGAGTTTAAATTTGAGGATATTCAGCCAATCATTACACATTCAACTTCTTGTAAACTAACAAAAGTGGGATTATTAGAAAAGGATCAAATGGAATTACCATGTTCATGCCTAAGAGACGTAATGTTATAGTGTTGAGAAATATGAAAGAGATGAAAAAGGCATTGGCACCCATTCACTATGTCACATAATATGTTTGTGGTTAGCCTAGCGAGAGATGCTTGTTTCAGACCCCATATACTATAGTTTAAGCAGCATGTCAGTTTAAACTAATGTGAGTTGAAATTTTGCTGGGGGACTGCTGGGAAAGCTAATGCCTTTGGGAGTCGTATCCTGTGGCTATGTGGCTAAAATCAAACCCAGATAGCCATGAGGAAGACCAGAGCTGCAACAATGCCAGTAGAGGAAGAAGGGTGCCTCATAATGAAATCCTTTTGAAAGTCCAGCTTTGATCATAAGGCTTGGTAATTCGCCATTACGTTACCTACACATCGTTTGTTGTTGATATCGGTGCCCATGAGGATGTCTACCATAAATAATTGATCATATATCTTCTTCTGTAGGTGCTTTGTTAGGTTTATTATTACCGTACTCTTTTGAGTGTACTCCTCCTATGCCCCAAACCAAATCTTAATTGTGACAGTAATATTTAATAATTTATTCCCTGAAATTGTTTTTTTTCCCTCACTCAAATAGAGTGAGAATCAAACACCTATGGGCCATTTGAAGTGAAATGTCAGCACCAAATCAGTGTTAGCTAATGTTAACTTGCGATTGACATTTTTGAAGACAGTTACACATAGTGCCTCCGGCATGTCTTATGACAAAGGAGGTGTTGCTGTGGAAACCATACGTTTCCAGCTGACCAGTCAGACTCTGAACTTATAGGATTCTTTAACTGGGAAATGTGTTTTGAAATGAAGTGAGATCAGGTAACTGATGCTTTTGACAGTATCGGTCTTAGTCTGCTGCTGGAAAAACATATGTGTTATGACTTTACACCCCCTGATATATTGTGGATAAAGAGTTACTTGTCTAACAGAACACAGAGGGTGTTCTTTAATGGAATCCTCTCCAACATAATCCAGGTAGAATCAGGAATTCCCCAGGGTAGCTGTTTAGGCCTCTTACTTATTTCAATCTGTGTATGTATGCGGATGACTCACCACTATACACGTTAGCTACTACAGCAACTGAAATGACTGCAACACTTAACAAAGAGCTGCAGTTAGGTTCAGAATGGGTGTCAAGGAATAAGTTAGTCCTAAATATTTCCAAAACTAAAAGCATTGTATTTGGGACAAATCATTCACTAAACCCTAACACTCAACTACATCTCGTAATGAATAATGTGGAAATTGAGCAAGTTGAGGTGACCTAAACTGCTTGGAGTAACTCTAGATTGTTAACTGTCATGGTCAAAACATATTTATACAACAGTAGCTAAGATAGTGAGAACTCTGTCCATAATAAAGCACTGCTCTGCCTTCTTAACAACTCTATCAACAAGGCAGGTCCTACAGGCCCTAGTTTTGTCGCACCTAGACTACTGTTCAGTAGTGTGGTCAGGTGCCACAAACAGGGAAAATTGCAGTTGGCTCAGAACAAGGCAGCACAGCTGGCCCTTAAAAGTACACAGAGAGCTAACATGAATTATATGCATGTCAATCTCTCATGGCTCAAAATGAAAAAGAGATTGAGGTCATCACTTTGTTTTTGTAAGAAGTGTTGACAATCTGAATGTACCGAGCTGTCTGTTTTAAACTACTAGCACACTCGGACACCCATGCATACCCCATAAGACATGCCACCAGAGGTCTCTTCACAATTCCCAAGTCCAGAACAGACTATGGGAGGCGCACAGTACTACATAGAGCCATGACTATATAGAACTCTATTCCACATCAGGTAACTGATGCAAGCAGTAGAATCATATTTAAAAACAGGTAAAAATGCACCTTATGAAACAGCAGGGACTATGAAGAGACACACACACACAGGTACAGACACACGCATATGTATACATTGTAATATTGTTGTATGGTGGTATTATACATTTTGTATTGTAGATACACTACCGTTCAAAGGTTTGGGGTCACTTAGAAATGTCCTTGTTTTTGAAAAAAATAAATACACATTTTCTATTAAAATAACATCATATTGATCAGAAATACAGTGTAGACATTGTTAATGTTGTAAATGACTATTGTAACTGGAAATAGTTGATTTTCTTATGGAATATCTACATAAGCGTACAGAGGCCCATTATCAGAAACCGTCACTCCCGTGTTCCAATGGCACGTGTTAGCTGCTCCAAGTTTAAAATTTTAAAAGGCTAATTGATCATTAGAAAATTATTTTGCAATTATGTTAGCACAGCTGAAAACTGTTGTCCTGATTAAAGAAGCAATACAACTGGCCTTCTTTAGACTAATTGAGTATCTGGAGCATCAGCATTTGTGGGTTCGATTACAGGCTCAAAATGGCCAGAAACAAATAACTTTCTTCTGAAACTCGTCAGTCTATTCTTGTTCTGAGAAGTGAAGGTTATTCCATGCGAGAAATTGCCACAAAACTGAAGATCTTGTACAGCACTGTGTACTACTCCCTTCACAGAACAGTGCAAACTGGCTCTAAACAGAATAGAAAGAGGAGTGGGAGGCCCCAGTGCAAAACTGAGCAAGAGGACAAGTACATTAGAGTGTCTAGTTTGAGAAACAGACGCCTCACAAGTCCTCAACTGTCAGCTTCATTAAATAATACCCGCAAAACACCAGTCTCAACGTCAACAGTGAAGAGGCGACTCCGGGAAATTGGCCTTCTAGGCAGAGTTCCTCTCTCCAGTGTCTGTGTTCTTTTGCCCATCTTAATATTATCTTTTTATTGGCCAGTCTGAGATATTGCTTTTCCTTTGCAACTCTGCCTAGAAGGCCAGAATCTCGGAGTCACCTCTTCACTGTTGACGTTGAGATTGGTGTTTTGCGGGTACTATTTAATGAAGCTGACAGTTGAGGACTTGTGAGGCGTCTGTTTCTCAAACTAGACACTCTAATGTACTTGTCCTCTTGCTCAGTTGTGCTTTTGAACGGTAGTGTATGTAGTGGTGTAATAATGTTACATGAAGTACTGTTTTATATTTGGTTTTATATATAATGTAAGTGCTTTAATGTGTTGGACCCCAGGAAGAGTAGCTCCTGCCTTGGCAGCAGCTAATGGGGATCCCTAATAAATACTAATACAAATGACACTTCAGTTATGTCTGTTAATACAGACATAACTGAATTAGTATTCTATATTCATTATGCAACAGGTAATGTTTGTTGTTTACTATAGGCTAACTAAACCATTTTTGGGATATTTCGCTGTAAAGGGATTACCGTTAATTTGATAGTAACCAGGCAGCTTGTTGGCAAGTAAAGTTCTGTATTTCATAGTACAGTACACTTACACTGTAATATATATAAGGTATCAAAGCAAGTACTGTGTAAAGACACAAAGTACAATACTAAAATGTACTGTATATACAGTAAAAAAGTTAATGCTACAGCAATCATAATGAATTAATGGATTAATTAAATTCATTGAGGAGAGGGGTTTGTGTTTCACAGTATTTTACTGCAATTAAAAGGGGTTGGTGCAAACAGGTTGGCTAATAGGTAAAGTGTTTACACATTTACAGAATATTAATGAATATTTGGTGATTTGTATGACTTGCACTTCTAGAGACCTTAACAATGGCTTCTAAACAGGTAGCGCCTACAGGGCAAAACAGACCAAAAGGACATGGCAAAATGCTCAATCATTTAAGTTTTGATACTTGCTGCCACTTCAACCAATCCCATAGGGTTGCAGGTAGCCTAGTGGTCAGAGTGTTGGTCTAGTAACTGAAAGGTTGCAAGATCAAATCCTGAGCTGTCAAGGTGGAAATATGTTGTTCTGCCCCTGAACAAGGCAGTTAACCCGCTGTCATTGAAAATAAGAATTTGTTCTTAATTGACTTGCCTAGTTAAGTAAATGTTATATTGATGGGGCACTATAACGAAATACGAGTTAAATTGGGACAGTGTTCTCACTCACGGGTGCAACAAATATAGCCTTGTGCAAAGCATGACTCAAAATATGTTAATTCGAAATACAGCAATTCTTTCCCCTTCCACAATGCACCATTTTTTACAGTATGCTGCAGTAAAACATTTCAGAGTATTTTACTGTTGATAATCCAAAACATTGCGTATAAATAAATGACTGTTTTCCGTTACAGTGTTTGATATACCAGTTTAGGCGACATGTTGACAATAAACATGAGTAGTCTTTCTGTGATATCCACTGTATGTGTTGACTATTATACAGGAGGAGACAAAAAATGATGTACGGCATTCATCTGAAATCCTTAATGTTACATCACTCTCTGTTTTTACACCCATTTTCTTCCACTCCCATACCCGAATAACTGGTGCAAATTACCAGGGTGTAGGCAACTAATGAGGCCTGAGACATTTTATTTTCCTGCTACTGCTGTCTACAAAATATTTCTGTTGAGCGTAATCGTGCTACGCTATCTGGCACAGACACTCTCTGGCGGCAGCGAGGCAAAACCTGCAGCACAGAACTGCTCCACTTAATGCAGCGTGATGTGAGAGGAGCAGACAGGCGAGAGTGGAGGGCCCTCTAGTCATGCAAAATGCAAAAGAAATACGACTTTATTACAGCCCCCTAATGGTGACACAGCAATCTGTTAAAGCACTTCGGCAAATCTCAAAACATTCAATATGATGAAAAAAATTGAGTCTTGAGGGTGGCATTGGGTTTGATGTGACCTTGAGTAACTACTGGTTTGATTGCCTGATTGAGAACAATTGCTCTTAGACAGCTACAGTATATTATGTGTTTGTTGTGCACAGTATGTATGTGTAAAAAATGACTGGGATAACCTACATAACCCTACATAATGTGAAAACCTCATATTCTCAACCTTACAATTTGAGGCAAATATTTGTGTATTTAACCTCTACTACTGACATCTGTATTATTCCAAATCCACAATGACGGAAATGGTAGTGTGTCTGACGTTGTAACGCTTTTTAATAACCAAGGGGAAAAGTTATTGCCAGTGATACTTTCACACACGTCCTCCAAAAGTAGGCAACCTACTTTCAAAGACTTCTTTGTGGGTTTATTAACATCTTACACTAAGTAATACATGTCAACCTGACAAAATCAAGTGCAGTATAAATGGATAATGGAGCGAAAAGATGAGAAACCACTCAACTTCAAAGATTTGTACCAAATGTACTCATTTGTAATGTACTTTGGGGAACGCTTGAAATATACATTAGACTCTCCATCTTGGGATTTACGTTAGTTCAGAGCTCCTCGTTTTAGCCCTGAAAGTACAAACATGAACTCATCAAACTGCTTGTGATCTCTTTTTTACTGACCCTGTTTCTCAAAGCTAAAGTTCTGGTGTAACGGCTTTCTTCGGTAGAAGGAGAGTCGGACCAAAATGCAGCGTGTAGATTGCGATCCATGTTTATTCAACAATGATAAAACATGAACTGTACGAAAACAATAAACGTAATGTGAAAACCGAAACAGCCTAAACTGGTGCAAACTAACACAAGACAGTGACAAGGACACTAAGGACAATCACCCATGAAACACCCAAAGAATATGGCTGCCTAAATATGGTTCCCAATCAGAGACAACGATAAACACCTGCCTCTGATTGAGAACCACTTCAGACAGCCATAGACTTCACTAAAACACCCCACTAAGCTACAAACCCAACACACCACATACAAAAACCCATGCCACACCCTGGCCTGACCAAATAAAGGAAAATAAACACAAAATACTTCGACCAGGGCGTGACATCTGGAAAGTCCGAGGATTGGTTTAATAATATTAAATACATATTTAATGGAGAAAGTTTCATAGGGTTCTATTCATGGAATTAAGAGATAAATAAAATAAACACAAATTTCATGTTCTCTATTATAGGCCCCTGAAATTATTGTGGGAAATAATGGATGGTTGAAAGCATCCTATGGTCCAGTTGCATCTGTGATTGGATACAAGGGGAGGTACTGACACACCAAGTGAACACTAAAAGTTGTGTTGTATATCATTGGAACAAAAGGATATTCTATCACTTAACCCTAGCCTTTGTAGAGAATAAAAAATTGCCAAAACTAAAGGGAAGTTTCCTTTGTCCCTGGTGGCCCTTTGTTTCACCCAGAAAATGTTTTTTCTCCAGTCTTATGATTCACAGAGCATAGAACAGAATGACATTTTGTAATTGACTGTTGGAATGAGAAAATTATATTGTAATATAGGCAGAAAGGGTGTATTAAACACACACATATATTTTTAAGGCAGTATATCAGAATACTGGGACATACATCAATTTAATTATGTAATATGTCAACTAAACAAGAGATATCAGTTGGTTGACATTTTCATTTGGTCTATTATATCTATACTGAACAGAAATATAAACACAACATGTCATTTTTTTGCAGTTCATTTTTAGGAAATCTGTCAATTGAAATAAATTCATTAGGCCCTAATCTATGGATTTCAAAAGACTGGGCAGAGGCGCAGCCATGGGTGGGCCTGGGAGGACATAGGCCCACCCACTTGGGAGCCAGGTCCACAAACTGGGGAGTTGGAGGTGGCTTATGGTAGAGAATTGAACATTCAATTCTCTGCAACAGCTCTGGTGGACATTCCTGCAGTCAGCATGCCAATTGCACACTCTCTCAAAACATCTGTAGCATTGTGTTGAGTGACAAAACTGCACATTTCTGAGTGGCCTTTTATTGTCCCCCAGCACAAGGTGCACCTGAGTAATGATCATGCTGTTTAATCAGCTTCTTGATATGCCAACACCTGTCAGGTGGATGGATTATCTTGGCAAAAGAGAAATGCTCACTAACAGGGATGTAAACAAAACATTTGTACAAAACATTTGAGAAAAATACGTTTTTTTGTGCGTACGGAACATTTCTGGGATCTTTTATTTCAGCTCATGAAACATGGGACCAACACTTTACATGTTGCGTTTATATTTTTGTTCAGTATATATTTCTATATATCTATGGAGAAATAGTGTGCTCCTTTGTCTATGTGACATACTACAGTGTTTGCCCCTGGCTGTGCAGGGAGTACAGAGAATCTTCAAGGCAAGCTCTTGTGAACAACCTATATTTAGCGTTCTGGTAAATTTTCTGTGTCGTCAAAATAATTATGTTCCTTTACATTTCTAAAATGGCTACTGGACCAATGCCTAATGTTCATGAACATTATGTTATTCCAACTCCTGTTTCTGGGTACTACTCTGAAAGTCTGGCCTCATTTCATGTCTCATTTATTGATAAAGCTGGGTCAAATTGAAAAGTTTCACCGAAAATATTAAATCATTCTATATATCTGTTGCTATCGTTATCCTGTGTTTTAACATGTACAAATGACTATCATTTGTTGATGGCCCATGTAACGGTGAACTTTGAGCTTTTTGTAACATCATTCAGCACTGTGTGTCGATGACTAACGTTGATAGTCATGTTAATAGTGGCATGACTAGGTGACGACAGATTGGATGATCGTCTCCCGAGCTTCTCTCCCCAGTGTTGATTATGATGATAGCCCAACCTCAGACTGCTGTCATGCTGTGTTTACTTCCGAGATTAAATGTAGTGTGAGGAGGTTCTTGGTGCCTTCCTGCAGTGACTGACTACAGTTCTTTGGTAAGTTTGCCCCGAGCCAGAGATTTAAGTGCGTTTGGGAATAGGAAGCGACAAGTGACATTATCACACTCAACCCTTACAAAAGGTGTACATAACATATCAATTATAATGCATAATACATTCAAAATGTTGCTGATACATTCATGTTCACATTATATAATGTAATGCCTGCATAGTGTGTAAAACGATAAAGTAATTGTGGGCACAGTAAGTCAATTAATTGAGTAATATCTAAGCCAGGGGTGTCAAACATACGGTCTCCGAGCAGGAACCAATATGGCCCACGAACCCAATATACTTTAGAATGACTAAAACCAAATGGAAACTGTGTAGTTATGATAATGGACCTACTGTACATTCATACCGTTTCTTGACTACTCAGCTTGCTAATAATCCGTTAAATTAAAGCTAGACAGTCAGGGAGCATCAAAAATTCCCAAAGCGATGGATAGAGGACTATTTTTAGCAAATAACCAATTTCAGTACCGCCCTCCAGACCCCTGGGGCAAAATTAGTTTGACACCCCTGATCTAAGCATAGGTTACAGCCAGCTCATAGGACCCTTGTACAATGTGGCGTCTAGTTCTGTCGCACCATCTGCATGTGTGTATTAGTCGAAGCCATTGGATTTGTTTCAGATGAGTGGTTCCAACCGGAATAGCTGAAGTGTTACAAATTCTGTTTCCCTTGGATTCCAGCGAGGGCCAAAGGACTGGTGAACGGTTCACAGCCCTGGCACAGAGGCACCATTACGTTGATGGCGATTTGAGGAGGAGCACAGCTTTGTGAACGGTTATCGGTGGGCAGAGTGGAATGGCACATTGTTCAGTAGTTAATTCATCATTGATGCAGATTCATACACAAAGGGTTCCAAAGGGTTCTTCGGCTGTCCCTATAGGAAAACCCTTTTTGGTTCCAGGTAGTTATCCTATGGGGACAGCCGAATAAGCCTTTTAGGTTCTAGATAGTACCTTTTTTTCTACGAGTGTAGGAACAAGAGGTGCATATAGTGCCTTTGGGAAGTATTCAGACCCCTTGACTTTTTCCACATTGTTATGTTACAGCCTTATTCTAAAATTGATTTAACAGTGCTTTTTTCTTCATCAAGCTACACACAATACCCCGTAATGACTAGGCAAAAACTGTTTTTTAGAAATGTTTGCAAATAACTTAAATATCATTTATACATAAGTATTCAGACCTTTTACTTTGTTGAAGCACCTTTGGCAGCGATTACAGCCTTGATTCTACTTGGGTATGACGCTACAAGCTTGGCACACCTGTATTTGGGGAGTTTCTCCCATTTTTTTTATGCAGATCCTCTCAAGCTCTGTCAGGGTGTATGGGGAGTGAAGCTGCACAGCTATTTTCAGGTCTCTCCAGAGATGTTCGATTGGGTTCATGTCCAGACTCTAGCGGGGCCTCAAAAACTTTCAGAGACTTGTTCCAAAGCCACTCCTGTATTGTTTTGGCTGTGTGCTTAGGGTCATTGTCCTGTTGGAAGGTGAACCTTTGCCCCAGTCTGAAGTCCTGAGCGCTCTGGAGCAGGCTTTCATCAAGGAAAAATACCTTCTGGAGCGCGTGCTACGAGTGGGTGCTGCTATGGTGACCAGTGCGGCTTGGTTGGGTTGTGTTTCGGAGGACACATTGCTTTCGACCTTCGTCTCTCCCGAGCCCGTACGGGAGTTGTATAGCGATGAGACAAGATAGTAACTACTAACAATTGGATACCATGAAATTGGGGAGAAAAGGGGGTAAAATTCAACAAAAAATAATAATAATTGTACCAAACGGACCAATTTGTAGCTGGATTCTTCACCGATCTTTTATACTATACTACTATGTTGTTCGGACATCAAGTTCTGTGAGGTGGAAAAAATTCCTTTGTTCTCTATCAGGAGGTGTCAATCAATTCACTTATCACCAAAAGCACTCACAAACTTTTACAGATGCACTATTGAGAGCATCCTGTCGGGCTGTATCACTGCCTGGTACGGCAACTGCTCCGCCCACAACCCTAAGGCTCTCCAGAGGGTAGTGAGGTCTGCACAACGCATCACCGGGGGCAAACTACCTGCCCTCCACCAACACCACCCGATGTCACAGGAAGGCCATGAAGATCATCAAGGACAACAACCACCCGAGCCACTGCCTGTTCACCCCGCTATCATCCAGAAGGTGAGGTCAGTACAGGTGCATCAAAGCAGGGACCAGGAGACTGAGAAACAGCTTCTATCTCAAGGCCATCAGACTGTTAAACAGCCACGACTAACATTGAGTGGCTGCTGCCATACATGTAAAAAATGTATCACTAGCCACTTTAAACAATGCCACTTAATATAATGTTTACATACCCTACATTACTCATCTCATATGTATATAATGTGTTCGATACCATCTACTGCATCTTGCCTGTGCCGTTCTGTGCCATCACTCATTCATATATCTTTATGTACATATTCTTCATCCCTTTACAGTTATGTGTATAAGGTAGCTGTTGTGAAATTGTTAGGTCAGATTACTCGTTGGTTATTACTGCATTGTCGGAACTAGAAGCACAATTTCGCCACACTCACATTAACATCTTCTAACCATGTGTATGTGACAAATAAAATTAGATTTGATTTTTGATTTGATTTGATTTTAAATTCACGCTGTCTCTATACTGTGGCCATGAGGAGATAATCTCCTCCAGGAATTTACCAGAGCAGGCTGTGTGTAGGAAACAGGGAGAGGGGGATGGGGCTTGCTGTACCCAAAGAGGGCAATGTCATGACACCTGTGACTGGCGATGTACACTGAGTGTACAAAACATTAAGAACCCATGCTCTTTAGACTGACCAAGTAAACGCTATGACCCTTTATTGATGTCGCTAGTTCGCTAATTCACTTCAATCAGAGGAAGGGGAGGAGACAGGTTAAAGAAGGATTTGTAATCCTTGAGGTAATTGAGACATGGCTTGTGTATGTGTGCCATTCAGAGGGTGAATGGGTAAGACAAAATATTTAAGTGCCTTTGAATGGGGTATGGGAGTAGGTACCAGGCGCAGCAGTTTGTGTCAAGAACTGCTGCTGGGTTTTTCACGCTGAACAGTTTCCCGTGTGTATTAAGAATGGTCCACTGCCTAAAGGACATCCAGCCAACTTAACACAACTATGGGAAACGTTGGAGTCAACATGGGCCAGCATCCCTGTGGAACGCTTTCGACACCTTGTAGAGTCCATGCCCTGACGAATTGAGGCTGTTTTGAGGGCAGGGGGGGGGTGCCACTCAATATTAGAATGAGTTGCACCCAATGTTTTGTACACTTAGTGTATATTCCTCAATGTTGATGGATGAGTCCTGTGTGGATGAATCTTTGAACATATTCCAATCAGTATTCTCAAAACAATCCTGCAGCATTGAGTCTGCCTCCTCTGTCCAGTGCCTCACTATTCTCTGTGTTGGTGGCTTCCTCTTGAGTTGCTGCTTGTTGGCGGGGAGTAGGAACAGAGATACATGATCTGATTGGACGAAGTGGGGCGGGGGATGGCTTTGTACATGTCATGGATGTTTGTGTATACATGGTCAAGCATGCTGGATCCTCTTGTAGGGCAGGATACATGTTGGTGATATTTTGGTAAAATCGGCTTGGTTAGTCACCCGCGACAATAGAGATTGTTTTCAGGTGAGAGGAATCTTGCTGGCTAATAATCTTGTACAGTTCGCTGAGTGCCACCATGGTGTTTGCTTGTTTCAGTATGTACACAGCTGGGATAATAACACTTGTGAACTCCCTCTGTATATAGTGGGGTGGGTCATTTTGGAGCAGGAGCTCCAACTACTAAAATAAAAGGGGGTTAAAGTAAGAAATGATCATTGATGTTCATTCATGCAGACAATAACAGTGTTCTACAGTATCACAATGTCATGGCATGTTATTCTAGTCTCATAGACGGTTGTGTTTGATGCTCAGATGTGTAGGTGGGATGCCAAGTGAATCCAATTAAGAGTTTAATTTGGCCAGTATTTGTGTTCACTGTGGCACCAAACAGCACCAGGGAATGCAGGGAAGGAGGACAGTCCTATCCCCTAATTACTGTATTTTACTCAATACAGTACGTAGCTCGCAGGGCACAACTGTAGTCCCACTAAGATCACGTCAAACCATCTATGTCAGCTAGCTAGCAGAGCTGAACCATACTTCAACTATGAACACATCACACCGCTGGCAACATTGTCCAGCTCCATCAAACTCAGTGAGCCAAGTAACTGTAATCTTCCAATAGACGAGATGCAGCAATTAATATAAATAGGAGTATAGGATGATGCATTTTCTTTAATGAAAGTGTTCTTATTTAATGAACCACTAACAGTCCCCTATTGATCAGAGAGAAAAGAGAGGGGCTCACAAGAAAGATAAGAAACAGATATGTCTACAAACACACACATGTACACACACACACACATACACACACACACACACTCACACTCACACACAAACACACACACATACACACAGACACACTGCACACACACACACACACTGCACACGCACAGTGCACACACACACAGACATACACGCAGACTTGGTGCCTCCTGGTGACATGCTATAGTCATAGTAGCCTCCTAGCAGCTCCAGTCAATAGACTTCCATTAGGAGGGGATAAGCTGTCAAAGCAACCCATGACCTCCTCTCGCCCCCTTGGAGGCCGCTGGCCTCTGCTGTCCGTATCAATATGAATTTTAGCCCTGCGCCTGTCACCCACAATTCCTTGTGGCCATTAGTCTCCAGTATCTGTTTCCCTCAACTTGTATTATGGATTTCTGTTGGTCTTTTGTCCAAAGTATGAACTATTATCTTAAAACAGGGACAATTTGATGTGTTGAATGGATTTATATCCGCTGGGGAATTGTAGTTCTTGTATATTCTACTCTTTTAATGATTTTTAGGGCTTTGTAACTCTGCATATTTGCATTATCTTATCGCCTTTTTGTAATTGCCTTAATAACAGCTATATATTAAAGCATGCTAAACAGATGTGTCCAATAGTTTGATGAGATGTGACAGACATGGCCAGATGACAGGGCTTTTTGGAAGTTGGTGTGAAGGGACCCTAAAGGTCAAGGTATTTCATCGCAGTGGACTAGATGAAGAGAGATGTTGTCATCGACATGGCAGAATGTCACTGCAAATAACAATGTGGTTGTTATCTCATGAGACGCTGGGAAATCCCCACATGGTATGGTATATATCTTTGTATTGAATAACAAAATAGCCTAAAAGCGTTGTGACAATGGACATATTGTAAAACAGTGTTTTTGTAAAACAGCGGGAACTGCTATATTCACTCTTTTCCAGTTCTATTTTAAAAAATAATAATAATTTGAGGATACTAGAAAAAATTATGATGAGCGATATCTCATTACTTATGCATCTTTGAATCAAATATGGTGTTTTGCTGGCGCTCCTTGTCTTTCATTGACATAGTGGACCAGTGCCAGAGACAGGAAGGTTGAATGACCTTTGACTTTATTTTCATGTCCAAGGCACTCTGCAAGGCATTTTTTCTCAGATAGGGTCACTGTAATCCCTTAGCCCCCATTCAATTTACAGAGGCACTGTGTCACCAGGCCACTAAAGTTGACTGAATGAATGGATCAATAAGCCATCTGAAAGCCTATGGGAGGACAAAGATTCCCCTAGTCGCTATCGGCTTACTGGTCATAATGAATGGGCTGTTGTTTATGTTGTAAAGTGCAATGTCACTAACTCCTTTGAAAAATAGCCCCTCTTCCGACCTTACCACTATGGAGACGCTCCTTGGGCCTTGAATATAGGAACATCGGCTAAAACAAATTGCCATCTTGAACACATACAGTGGGGCAAAAAAGTATTTAGTCAGCCACCAATTGTGCAAGTTCTCCCACTTAAAAAGATGAGAGAGGCCTGTAATTTTCATCATAGGTACACTTCAACTATGACAGACAAAATTAGGGGAAAAAATCCAGAAAATCACATTGTAGGATTTTTAAAGAATTTATTTGCAAATTATGGTGGAAAATAAGTATTTGGTCACCTACAAACAAGCAAGATTTCTGGCTCTCACAGACCTGTAACTTCTTCTTTAAGAAGCTCCTCTGTCCTCCACTCATTACCTGTATTAATGGCACCTGTTTGAACTTATTATCAGTATAAAAGACACCTGTCCACAACCTCAAACAGTCACACTCAAACTCCACTATGGCCAAGACTAAAGAGCTGTCAAATGACACCAGAAACAAAATTGTAGACCTGCACCAGGCTGGGAAGACTGCATCTGCAATAAGGAAGCAGCTTGGTTTGAAGAAATCAACTGTGGGAGCAATTATTAGTAAATGGAAGACATACAAGACCACTGATAATCTCCCTCGATCTGGGGCTCCACACAAGATCTCTCCCCATGGGGTCAAAATGATCACAAGAAGTGAATGACCTAGTGAATGACTTGCAGAGAGCTGGGACCAAAGTAACAAAGCCTACCATCAGCAAGGGCATTGAAGATGAAATGTGGCTGGGTCTGTCAGCATGACAATGATCCCAAACACACCGCCCAGGCAATGAAGGAGTGGCTTCGTAAGAAGCATGTCAAGGTCCTGGAGTGGCCTAACCAGTCTCCAGATCTCAACCCCATAGAAAATCTTTGGAGGGAGTTGAAAGTCCGTGTTGCCCAGCAACAGCCCCAAAACATCACTGCTCTAGAGGAGATCTGCATGGAGGAATGGGCCAAAATACCAGCAACAGTGTGTGAAAACCTTGTGAAGACTTACAGAAAACGTTTGACCTCTGTCATTGCCAACAAAGGGTATATAACAAAGTATTGAGATAAACTTTTGTTATTGACCAAATACTTATTTTCCACCATAATTTGCAAATATATTCATTAATAATCCTACAATGTGATTTTCTGGATTTTGTTTCTCATTTTGTCTGTCATAGTTTAAGTGTATCTATGATGAAAATTACAGGCCTCTCTCATCTTTTTAAGTGGGAGAACTTGCACAATTGGTGGCTGACTAAATGCTTTTTTGCCCCACTGTATATAGTCGTACAGAGGCCCATTATCAGAAACCATCACTCCTGTGTTCCAATGGCATGTTGTGTTAGCTAATCCAAATGTATCATTTTAAAAGGCAAATGTATCATTAGAAAACTCTTGCAATTATGTTTGCACTGCTGAAAACTGTTGTCCTAATTAAAGAAGCAATACAACTGGCCTTCTTTAGACTAGTTGAGTATCTGGAGAATCAGCATTTGTGGGTTCGATTACAGGCTCAAAATGGCCAGAAACAAATAACTTTCTTCTGAAACTCGTCAGTCTATTCTTGTTCTGAGAAATGAAGGCTATTCCATGTAAGAAATTGCCACAAATCTGAAGATCTCGTACAACGTTGTGAACTACTCCCTTCACAGACCAGCGCAAACTGGCTCTAACCAGAATAGAAAGAGGAGTGGGAGGCCCCAGTGCATAACTGAGCAAGAGTTGGACAACAACTGGACAACAAATCCTCAACTGGCAGCTTCATTAAATAGTACCCGTAAAACACAAGTTTCGACTTGGGAATTGTGAAGAGACCTCTGGTGGCATGTTTTGTAGGGTATGCATGGGTGTCTGAGCAGTGTCTACACTGTATTTCTGATAAATTTTATGTGGTTTAAATGGACAAAAAAAAATGTTTTCTTTCAAAAACAAGGACATTTCTAAGTGACCCCAAACTTTTGATCTGTAGTGTAAATGTCTCTCTCCGCCGTCAAGAGGGGGGCCAGTAAAAAAAGGTTGCTGGCTTGATGGGGGCCCCCAACCAAATCACTTAGGGCCCCGAAAAGACAAGAGCTTAACCCTTAATGGAACGGAGTAAAGCACATTGTTTTCATGTATCTGATGTGTTTGGTATCAGTCCATCTATTCCATTCCAGCCATTACAATGAGCCATTCCTCCTATATCTCTTTATACCTGACTCCTCTGCTGATCAGCTTGCAGTTACAGTAGACATGGCTTATCGGGTGAGGATTTGCCTTTTGAGTATAGCCCATTGCTAAAGAAACTGATTGACAATATCTCAGTTCCAATGCACTTATAAACGTGACAAGCACAACTAGCCCTAATTGCTACTGGTTGATTTATCAATTTCACTATACCCAAAGGCTGCTCTGTGCATTACTAATTAGTGGCAATTATAGATCCCATAGTAGAATACACTGGTATGGCTTGAGAGTAGTGCATTCATCACTGAAGTGTGATTTTTTTTTTGTTGAGTTACACATTATTAGGGTAATTGAGTGTATGTTAATAACTTGTTGTTGCCAGGCAGTGAGCATTTTAACAAAAAGCTCACTGCCTGTTGAACGAAATGGTGCTGGAATGGACAGCTGATGTTTGACGGGCTCTTGACCAATTCTGCTATTTTGTCTGTTTTTTGATGCTGATCTTTAAAAAATGTGTAATGTTTCCGAAAGGACATTCTGGACATTAGAACAGCGATCACTAACCTTGATTTGGATGACAATTTGTACTTCAACGAGTCTGCCACGCAGGGCACACTGTTCACCCCGGACCAGGCTCTTATCCCTGAGACTCGAAAGAGAAAGGGAGAGAGGCCGACGTGTGGGAACCCTGACGAAACTACATCGGCGAGTAAATAAACTGCCTCCACCCTCCATTCTATTGGTGAACGAACAATCACTGGAGAACAAAATGGACGAGCTCCGGTTGAGACTATTCTATATTATGGTATGGCTTACGATCCTGTGTGGCTCAGTTGGTAAAGCATGGTGCTACAACACCAGAGTTGTGGGTTCAATTCCCATGGCAGTATGAAGAGCATATGATAAATGTGAATGTTTCTTTCAGTTGTATCTGAACAAGGACAATATACATCTAACTGTTTTTCTATGCAGGACAGAACGGCAGCTTCGCGTAAACTCAAGAGGGGAGGTGTGTAATCTCTTTGTTAACAACAGCTGTTGCGCAATCTCTAATATTAACTTCTTAAGGAAGACTCGAGGTTCTGTTTGCCTGAGATAGAATACCTCTTGATAAGCTGTAGACCATACTATTTACCAAAAGAGTTTTCACCTATATTTTTAGTTGCTGCCTATTTATCACCACAAACTGATGCTGGCACTAAGACTGCACTCAATGAGCTGCATAGGGCCATAAGCAAACAAGAAAATGCTCATCCAGTAGCGGTGCTCCTAGTGGCCAGTGATTTTAATGCAGGGAAACTGAAATCCGTTTTACCAAATTTCTACCAGCATGTCACCTATGCAACTAGAGGAAAAAAAACTCTAGATCACCTTTATTCCACACACAGAAACGCATACAAAGCTCTCCCCTGCCCTCTTGGCAAATTTGACCATAACTGTATCCTTCTGATTCCTGCTTAAAAGCACAAACACAAAAAGTTAGTGGTCCAATGAAGAGGCTGCTAAGCTGCAGGACTGTTTCGCTAGCACAGACTGGAATATGTTCCGGGATTCATTGAGGAGTTTACCACATCAGTCATTGTAAGTGCATCGACGACAGTGACCGTACGTACGTACATATCCCAACCAGAAGCCATGGATCTACTAAGATAAAATATAAAGTTGTTTTAAGACGGTCATATAATGGATTATTTAGCTATTTGATTTGGAGTTTTAGGTCCCCTGTAGGTATCATTATTTATTATTTGATAAAATACTGAATTTGGCTTTTACTACTATAGCCCATAGAAATGCATTGAATAACACATTCATAAATGCCAAAACAGACCATCCAAAAATGTATCATAACCAATACATTTTTTAAGTATCTTGCCAAAATCTAGGAATTTATTTTGGGGACACACATATTTAACCCCTTTTTTTTGTTGGAACAAAACTACCTCCATACTTCCATAAATTTATTTTTTTTACATTCAGACGAGTCCTGTGACACTTGTAGTGGTCTGTAGACCAAACGGTTTGGACAATACAGACAGAAGTTGGCAGATGGGCGGTACCTACCAGACAAGCAAAATGCCCTACTTCGAGGCAACACTGAACCATGCATGAGAGCACCAGCCTTTTCCACAACTGTGTGATCATGCTCTCCGTTGCCGATGTGAGTAAGATCTTTAAACAGGTTAACATTCACAAGGTCACAGGGCCAGATGTATTACCAGGAAGCGTACTCAGAGCATGCACTGACCAGCTAGCAATTGTCTTCACTGACATTTTCAATCTGTCCCTGACCCGGTCTGTAATACCTAGGTTTTAAGGAGACCCCATAGTCCCTGTGCCCAAGAATGACAAGGTAACCTGTCTTAATGACTATTGCCCCATAGCACTCACATCTGTATCCATTAAAGGCTTAGAATGGCTGGTCATGGCTCACATCAACACCATCATCCCAGACACCCTGGACCTACTCCAATTTGCATACCACACCAAATGATCCACAGATGATGCAGTCTCTATTGCACTCCACACTGCCCTTTCACACCTCAACTAAAGGGACTGTAGTGGAGCGGGTCGAGAGCTTCAAGTTCCTTGGTGTCCACATCACTAAGGATCTATCATGGTCCACACACACACCAACACAGTCGTGAAGAGGGCACGACAACTCCTCGTCCCCCTCAGGAGGCTGAAAAGATTTGGCACGGGCCCTCAGATACTCAAAAAGTTATACAGCTGCACTGCTGAGAGCATCTTGACTGACTGCATCACCGCTTGGTATGGCAAGTGCTTGGCATCCAACAGCAAGGCGCTACAGGTAGTGTGTACGTCCCAGTACATCACCGGGGCCGAGCTCCCTGCCAGCCAGGACCTCTATACCAAGCATGTCAGAGGAAGGCCCTAAAAATTGTCAAAGCCTTCAGCCACCCAAGTCATAGACTGTTCTCTCTTTTACCGCACAGCAAGCGGTAACGATGCACCAAGTCTGGAACCAACAGGACCCTGAACAGCTTCTACCCCCAAGCCATAAGACCGCTAAACAGTAAGTCCGGGTAGCTAGCTATTTGGTTCACTATCTACACTGACCCTTTTTGCACTAATCTTTTAATTTTTTTACTCATCACATATGCTGCTGCTACTGTTTATTATCTATCCTGTTGCCTAGTCCCTTATTCCTAGTCATATGTACATGTACCCCTTCACATCGACTCAGTACTGGAACCCTGTGTACATATCGTCACTCATTGTGTATTTATTATTACTTCTTTATTACGCGTTATTACTTTTCTATTATTTCTCTATTTTCTTTCTCTCTGCATTGTTGAGAAGAGCCCATAAGCACTTCACTGTTGGTCTACACCTGTTGTTTACGATGCATGTGGCAAACACAATTTTAATTGATTTGAAGGCAATTGACAAGGCTTGACATGGAACCCTCGATCCAAGTTGTCCCTCTTAGCTAATACAAATATGATTTAGCATGACAACATTGGCTCAGGACCTCTGATATAGAAATGAGACATTATGACACATTGGTTTCTGTAGAAACAACAAGTAATCTCAATGTCTATAATGTAGAGATGGATGCACGCACACACGCACGCACGCACACACACACACACACACACACACACACACACACACACACACACACACACACACACACACACACACACACACACACACACACACACACACACACACACACACACACACACACACACACACACACACAGAGTTCTCCTGTGTTTTAGATCAGTATAGTCATGTACACCCCTTGGCTACCCTGGCATTCATTGCCCTCTCAGTGTTTTCGACGTGATTCAACCTGACTTTTCCAATCTTCACAGGAATATGGGAGCATTGCAATGAGAAGCTGTGATACGACCAAAGCAGTTGAACGGTGCTGTGTGTTTCTATTTAAGCTATAACAGGGAAGCATTTTCATTTGAGTGGCATTAGAAAGACTCACGCCACAATGGTTCAACGTGACCGCATGATCACTCGCGATTCGGGATCAATGATCTCAGACAATGCAGTAAAAAAAGTTATATTTGAACACGGAATCAGAAACATGTGCTCTGTGGAGTACTCATGGTCAGATCTGAGAGAAGTACTGACAGTTCTGGACAGCCTAGAGCTGTAGTACAGCCCAGAATAACTCTAAACCAAACTCACTGTGTTATTTCTCGATAGAAAACCCCTCCTTTGTAAGCCACGTCTGGCAGGAAGTCAATAGCATGTATTAAACTACCCATAATGCACCCCAGTTATCGATAGCCCTAAATGAGTGCATATGGTGTCTTGGCATTGGATTCTTTTGATCAGGTTAAGATTTCATTGGATTTTTTGTCACCTCTCACTGACAAGTCCCGGCTCAAGCAGACTAGAGGGTCATCTGAACCTTGTGGTTTGGGCGCAGAGTGCTTAGATACAGAGAGTGAACACTGAGTTGGCAACCGTCAGACACTGGGAAAGTCAGGAAGTCTGGCGACTGTAAACCCCACCCCTTAAACACACAAACACTCTCAGACACACACATGCATGCACAGGCACGCATACACACACACACACACACATACACAGAGACACACACACACACAATTTACACATAGTGGCTCACACACCCCCACCCCAAACGTGCGTGTGCTTCATTTCATCAATAGGGATCATATTACTGTGTTTGTGCCCAAAACCTGAACTTTTTTTTGAGAATACATGTGCTGTGTCAATCTGTCATTGATTGATAGCATTTATCATATATATCCTGATTCATTGACCAAGAGACTAAAAAGCAGTCTACTGTATTTTTTCTTAGATTAAATATATTTCTGTAATCCACATGTAAAAAGCACAACTACTCTGAGTGGAATTTAACTAAGTGAAGTACTACTAGTCAGAGTTTTACTAATACTTTTCTGAGTTGGATTAGTAGAATTAAACCATCACCTGCTGCCTGTTGGGTAAAGAGAGAGTATAATCTAATCGACCAGATTGGCTCCAACTGGATCAAGGAGATACAGTGTGGCAAAAAAGTATTTAGTCAGCCACCAATTGTGCAAGTTCTCCCACTTAAAAAGATGAGAGAGGCCTGTAATTATCATCATAGGTACACTTCAACTATGACAGACAAAATGAGAAAAAAAATCCAGAAAGTCACATTGTAGGATTTTTAATGAATTTATTTGCAAATTATGGTGGAACATAACTATTTGGTCACCTACAAACAAGCAAGATTTCTGGCTCTCACAGACCTGTAACTTCTTCTTTAAGAGGCTCCTCTGTCCTCCACTCGTTACCTGTATTAATGGCACCTGTTTGAACTTGTTATCAGTATAAAAGACACCTGTCCACAACCTCAAACAGTCACACTCCAAACTCCACTATGGCCAAGACCAAAGAGCTGTCAAAGGACACCAGAAACAAAATTGTAGACCTGCACCAGGCTGGGAAGACTGCATCTGCAATAAGTAAGCAGCTTGGTTTGAAGAAATCAACTGTGGGAGCAATTATTAGGAAATGGAAGACATACAAGACCACAGATAATCTCCCTCGATCTGGAGCCACGCAAGATCTCACCCGTGGGGTCAAAATGATCACAAGAACGGTGAGCAAAAATCCCAGAACCACACGGGGGGACAAGTGAATGACCTGCAGAGAGCTGGGACCAAAGTAACAAAGCCTACCATCAGTAACACACTACGCCGCCAGGGACTCAAATCCTGCAGTGCCAGACGTGTCCCCCTGCTTAAGCCAGTACATGTCCAGGCCCGTCTGAAGTTTGCTAGAGAGCATTTGGATGATCCAGAAGAAGATTGGGAGAATGTCATATGGTGAGATGAAACCAAAATATAACTTTTTGGAAAAAACTTGTCGTGTTTGGAGGACAAGGAATGCTGAGTTGCATCCAAAGAACACCATACCTACTGTGAAGCATGGGGGTGGAAACATCATGCTTTGGGGCTGTTTTTCTGCAAAGGGACCAGGACGACTGATCCGTGTAAAGGAAAGAATGAATGGGGCCATGTATCGTGAGATTTTGAGTGAAAACCTCCTTCCATCAGCAAGGGCATTGAAGATTAAATGTGGCTGGGTCATTCAGCATACAGTGCCTTGCGAAAGTATTCGGCCCCCTTGAACTTTGCGACCTTTTGCCACATTTCAGGCTTCAAACATAAAGATATAAAACTGTATTTTTTTGTGAAGAACCAACAACAAGTGGGACACAATCATGAAGTGGAACGACATTTATTGGATATTTCAAACTTTTTTAACAAATCAAAAACTGAAAAATTGGGCGTGCAAAATTATTCAGCCCCCTTAAGTTAATACTTTGTAGTGCCACCTTTTGCTGCGATTACAGCTGTAAGTCGCTTGGGGTATGTCTCTATCAGTTTTGCACATTGAGAGACTGACATTTTTTCCCATTCCTCCTTGCAAAACAGCTCGAGCTCAGTGAGGTTGGATGGAGCGCATTTGTGAACAGCAGTTTTCAGTTCTTTCCACAGATTCTCGATTGGATTCAGGTCTGGACTTTGACTTGGCCATTCTAACACCTGGATATGTTTATTTTTGAACCATTCCATTGTAGATTTTGCTTTATGTTTTGGATCATTGTCTTGTTGGAAGACAAATCTCCGTCCCAGTCTCAGGTCTTTTGCAGACTCCATCAGGTTTTCTTCCAGAATGGTCCTGTATTTGGCTCCATCCATCTTCCCATCAATTTTAACCATCTTCCCTGTCCCTGCTGAAGAAAAGCAGGCCCAAACTATGATGCTGCCACCACCATGTTTGACAGTGGGGATGGTTTGAGCTGTGTTGCTTTTACGCCAAACATAACGTTTTGCATTGTTGCCAAAAAGTTCAATTTTGGTTTCATCTGACCAGAGCACCTTCTTCCACATGTTTGGTGTGTCTCCCAGGTGGCTTGTGGCAAACTTTAAACGACACTTTTTATGGATATCTTTAAGAAATGGCTTTCTTCTTGCCACTCTTCCATAAAGGCCAGATTTGTGCAATATACGACTGATTGTTGTCCTATGGACAGAGTCTCCCACCTCAGCTGTAGATCTCTGCAGTTCATCCAGAGTGATCATGGGCCTCTTGGCTGCATCTCTGATCAGTGTTCTCCTTGTATGAGCTGAAAGTTTAGAGGGACGGCCAGGTCTTGGTAGATTTACAGTGGTCTGATACTCCTTCCATTTCAATATTATCGCTTGCACAGTGCTCCTTGGGATGTTTAAAGCTTGGGAAATATTTTTGTATCCAAATCCGGCTTTAAACTTCTTCACAACAGTATCTCGGACCTGCCTGGTGTGTTCCTTGTTCTTCATGATGCTCTCTGCGCTTTTGACGGACCTCTGAGACCATCACAGTGCAGGTGCATTTATACGGAGACTTGATTACACACAGGTGGATTGTATTTATCATCATTAGTCATTTAGGTCAACATTGGATCATTCAGAGATCCTCACTGAACTTCTGGAGAGAGTTTGCTGCACTGAAAGTAAATGGGCTGAATAATTTTGCACGCCCAATTTTTCAGTTTTTGATTTGTTCAAAAAGTTTGAAATATCCAATAAATGTCGTTCCACTTCATGATTGTGTCCCACTTGTTGTTGATTCTTCACAAAAAAATACAGTTTTATATCTTTATGTTTGAAGCCTGAAATGTGGCAAAAGGTCGCAAAGTTCAAGGGGGCCGAATACTTTCGCAAGGCACTGTAACAATGATCCCAAACACACCGCCCGTGCAACGAAGGAGTGGCTTCGTAAGAAGCATTTCAATGTCCTGGAGTGGCCTAGCCAGTCTCCTAATCTCAACCCCATAGAAAATCCTTGGAGGGAGTTGAAAGTCCGTGTTGCCCAGCAACAGCCCCAAAACATCACTGCTCTAGAGGAGATCTGCATGGAGGAATGTGCCAAAATACCAGCAACAGTGTGTGAAAACCTTGTGAAGACTTACAGAAAACGTTTGACCTCTGTCATTGCCAACAAAGGGTATATAACAAAGTATTGAGATAAACTTTTATTATTGACCAAATACTTATTTTCCACCATAATATGCAAATATATTAATTAATAATCCTACAATGTGATTTTCTGGATTTTGTTTCTCATTTTGTCTGTCATAGTTGAAGTGTATCTATGATGAAAATTACAGGCCTCTCTCATCTTTTTAAGTGGGAGAACTTGCACAATTGGTGGCTGACTAAATACTTTTTTACCCCACTGTATATGAAATGACTGACATGATATTTTGTTTCGATGAGAGACTGAATGTGGATGTGTCTCGGTCTGGATAGAGGACCTCTGACAAACTATTGAGCCTTACGTATTTACATAGGGACAGTTAACTTACGCATATAGAGGGTTCAACAGAGAGAGAGAGCCAGCTGGTGGATGAGATTAAGGGGCAGTAGACTATTTACATGGGGAACTCTGCACTCATAAGGAGATGTGTGTGTGTGTGTAAGAGAGAAATATATATAAATAAATATATAAATAAATAAATATATACACAAACACGACAGAATTAACACAAACACGACAGAATTAACCATATTTAAATATACCACTTTTACAGTGGAAAGCGTTATCACTGCATGGGTCAAGTTATATATATATATATATATATATATATATATATAACTTGACCCATGCAGTGATAACGCTTTCCAATTTCAAGGGTTGCAAATGTTGTATTATTTACTAATTAGTATTTACTTATTTGCTTATTATTTATACATATTTTCCAACTGCTTATAGACTGTTTATAACACTGTAAAAGTGGTATATTTAAATATGGTTAATTCTGTCGTGTTTGTGTTAGTATTTAATATATAAATGTCATGAGTGCATGTCAAAAATATTTAGCAGTTATTGCCATTTTTCCCGGTCATAGGTCTGCATATACAACCTTCATTCACAGTATTCCTTCGCTATTAACTTCACTGGAGGTTCACCATGTGTATCCCACTGATAATCCCCCTTTCCAAAAAAGATTGGACAAATTCTACTACATGTCTGTTCCATCTGTACACAATGGTAATAAACACCCTTGTCACGTTTTTATTTTCACTTCCCATTTCACTTGTTATTTCTTCATGTTTTGAAAGGGCCAATTGGATTTCATATGTACAGTGTTCAATCTTTAACAAGGGATGAGAGGCTGGAATTTAGTAGAGAAAACAACTGATTTGAGTGCAGACTAAGTGGTTGAGTGAACAGGTTAACAGTGGCAGGCCTTTGAGCGGCTGTGACAGGGAGAAAGCAGCGCGAGGCTCTGCCACTGAAGGGGTTGGTGACCCGGAAACACTGTGGAAGTGCAGCCAGCGTGGCCCTTTAGGAAAGATCTCTCCACAAGCCGCTATTTCCCTTCTCTATGCAAATACCCATGAAGCACCATATCTCTTCTTCTTTCTCTTCTTCATTGTTTTCTTTCTTTCTCTGTTGCAAACACATAATGCACCATTACACACACACACACACACACACACGAATGCAAACACACACATGAACACAAACACACAAAAGCAGAAAATAAGGAACATAGATCATCATAAAAGCACACACACACACACACACATAGAATAAACAGCAAACACACAAGGTTACACATGAATTAACCATCATTTGACTATCCGGTTATGTCCTATATTGAAACAAGCAACCCCTGCATGGTTTTTGGGTAGTGCACAGAACTGAACGTCTGTCACTTCTCTTACATTTAAGTCCTACAAGTCCTACTTGCTTATAGTAGTAGTTATATAAAATAATTTAGACCCTCAATTGAGGTTAAACTCTATTTACATGATAATTACATTGCAAGTAAAGTGCAACTTCAATGTAGATACATTGTTCCTCTTACAACTGTTACTGAAGATATCTGTGTAACCTTAAGCGGTAATGGTTAAGTAATGTTGAACCGAATTCATTCCAGTTTGCTTGAAAATGTAATAAAGGTTTAAATGTGTAACTAGACAAACTGCAGACAGGCATCCATCCATATGTAACTTCAGAGAAAATACTTGAGAGAAAAAAACATAAAGCAATAACATTAATACTTATTGAAGCTTGCCACATGAATGTTGAATATCTGAAGTAATATACTGTATAACACTATTCTCTAGACTCCAAATGTAATTCAACAAGCTCAGAAATTGAAAACGTTACAACATTTTTATTGCATATTATCATCTTCATGATATAAGTCAACAGCTTTATAATCTGTCATTTGAAATGCTTTTAGATAATAAGATGAAATAGTTTTAGACAAATAGTGTATTTCAAATGAACATGGAACTGCAAAGGTAAGGCCATATAAATTAAACGCTAATTCGACTTCACAGAAAGAAAGATATGTCAACAATTCAAGACAGAGTATAGCTATAATAGTAAGAACATCTTATATGGAACTATAGGAAGCAAGTAACTACTAACGGTGCTGATAATAACGTTGGTCTAATCAAGTGAAGCAATGGTTCAAACATCAAATACCAAGCAAAACATAAACACACATTCATTCAAATGCCATTACTGTACAAAATAAAATGGATAAAAGTCCAATAATTCATGCATAGATCCTACTTTGGTATGGTGTGTATTCATAGACGAAATAACTGTGTGAAGAATATGAAAAATAATGATAATGCTTTATAATAATATAAAATAATACTAACGTGTAGGCTATCTCGACAATATAGGCTCCCCTTGTGCCAAATTATTTAATTCAACTCGAAACCATAACGTTGTACTAAATAAATGTTTCGCAATTGTGAAGGACTGAACTTGGCACATGCACGTCGTGCTTTGGTCAATGACGCAAATGTCACGAGAGCTACCATAAACTGAATGGCCTATTAATATGTGTGTACACTGAAGAAAGTGGGCATATTCAGTGATGCTTAATGTATATTGACATCCTTATTAATGAAGTAAAAAAAATAAAAACATTACTAACGCGTGTCAGTTGGCGCTCTAATTCCAAACGTTTTTGACTGGCATGGATGTCGACTGGGTAGCGCTTCGCCAGAGTTGGCTACGTCCCTAAAAGTCAACCGTCTGCATCGAAAATGCTAAAATATTTACCAGCGTTTGAGAAATAAATGTAAGGCGCGCTGTTTCCTGGATACATAACAGGGAAAGGCATTGGTAGTAAACATCCACCCAATATGTTGCGATCTTTGTAAATAGTTGGTAATTGCACATTTTTCCCGGATTCTGAAAAGTGGTCGACTGGAACTGGTCCTTCGATGTCCGTGGATAGCTGTCGCTTCAATTTATTCCGGCGATTCTGGAACCAAATTTTCACTTGAGTCTCGGTAAGTTGTAAGGAATTCGCCAGACATGCCCGTTCTGCACTGCTCAGGTATCTTTTCATGTCAAAGGTAGATTCCAGCTGAAAAATCTGTCTCTTGGAGAATATCGTGCGTGTTTTCTTCTTTGCCATTGCTTTGGTTTTCGAGTTTCCTTCATGTTGCTCAGATACGTCGTCGCAGCTGCTCGTACTCTCTGTCCTTGGACAAGTGTCAATCATCTTCGTTGCGTCGACGTCCTCCGCACAGACTGAACGCACACAAGCTGCATCGTGGTGGGCGCTGTTTGTTTGCGCTGTGAAATGAAGCGATAAAACTTGTTTTGATGCAATGCTGACACCAACTCGTATATAATCTGTGAAACCCACTGGATCACAGTAAGTGGAATATGAAAAATTACATAACTCAGACTTTGAAGTAGCCTGGGCTAGATAGTGTTTTAATTGCTCAGCTGTTATTGTTTACCATGAATGAACAAATGCAAAACATTAAAGGGCTATTTAAACAACCAGATATGGGCTCACCTGTTTCGTGGGTTGTGTAGTCTGACTCATGACTTCTCTGAACATCGTAGTCCTCATATCGGGGCGTAAAATAATTTGTACACCTGGTGTCGCTCTGCCCTTTTGCATCATATGCGTCTAAATTGCTCTTGTTGTTTTGCTTCAGATTAAGAATATTGTCAATAGTGAATTTCAATGAAGCAGTCCGACAGGGAATAGCCTCCTTATTCATATTCCCCGAAATGTATAATTGTCCTTGTGTTCTAAATGTTGAATTGAGTTCCCCAAAACATCGAAGCCTAGATATACTCCAAGCACCATTGCTCCTCGATTGCAACTACACCAGGGCGTAGGATAGCGTTATTCAATGAACCAGAAGACTGTGGTTTAGCAGTTTTTGATTGGTGAGATTGCGAGGCAGCGTGACGCCAAATATCAGATGATGGCGGGAAGCATCCTTAGGCAAGACTAGAGTTAACCTCCTGAATTGTTTCCTTGTGTTTTCGGGGGAATATTCACGATACAGTTAAATAGTGCCCAAACGATTTTTCTTTAGATGTTTACCAATGGTTTTCAGAATTACATGAAGAGTTGGCATATATGCTAGCTAAAATATATATGCTAGGCCTATATGGAGTGGATAACAATATGTGTTTTGTATTGTTAGGTATTACTGCACGGTTGGCGCTAGAAACAAAACATTTCGCTGCATCTGCGATAACATCTGCAAAATATGTGTAAGTGACCAATAACATTTGATTTGATTTGAAGTGGTCACATTCATACAATTGAGACTGTTATGAACCAGTCAGCTATGTAGGCCTATACTTTATCACTTTTGCTCCCATTAATCATATGCATTGAAACGTTAATGCGTTATGCGGGCACTGATATTAACTCTCCAAAAGATGAATCATAATTACGTCTTGTAGTTTCATTTTATTTTGAGCATACACATCAGAAAGCTATAGGGAGATTGAGGTTTGAGAAATGTAATAGGTTAATTTATTATGTTAGGATATGAGGCCTATTAGCCTATATTCTAAATGTTTTATTACAATTTCCTAATTTGACGAAAATATTCATTATCTATACTGTGGTTAATTTAATCTATTTAATTTAATGAATCATTTTACACAACTTTATTGACAATTTTAGTCTGATGATAAGTACCCTCCCTATACATTCAATTCGAAGTGTCAAAAACTGTGAAACGTTCCATTACACTGATCATCTATATGAAAGGTATTTTCAGTCGTCACTTTAGAAATCTGTGTCTACTCAACATTGGTGTGGAATTTCGCAAATTAGGCCTAAATGCAGGGGCATAGACAATTTGGCCTTGAAAATATCCTGGTGAATGTTTATGTATTATGAAAGGGAAAATGCGTATTACTGCGGTTGGATTAGGTTTTCAGTGTATTTTCAATGGACATAGGCCTAGCCACTGGTTAGACAGAAACTCAATGAGACTAATTATCAACTTAATATACCCTCGTGCTAATTATGAGAATACAAAGCAGGCCTTTTCGTCAACACAATAAACATGAAACATGGTGTACACTTCATCTATTTTATTTACATTGATCAGACAACTCTTGTGTACAAAATGTCAACTGAAACCCAGTTTAAATAAGAAATATGAAATAATACAGTTCCAGTAACCCCATGCTCATAACTTGCATATTAAAATAAACTAGTTGAGGCTATATGCTACACAGGTTGCTCAATGAGTGTCATCCCCTTATGAATGTGGCTGTGATCTTGGTGATTTGCAATAAAGTCACCCTCAGCAATAAACTCTTGAAGGGATTATCTCTACTGTGTCCAATACTTAAATTGTTAGTTTAATATAATACACCAATAATGTGTGCCTCACACTAGGCCTGTCATTTGTGATCTTATAAAAGACATGGGGTGTGTGAACTGGGAGATGGGAAAATTCACAGTACTCGAAAAACCCACTAAGGGTGGCGACACCTGTGCCAGGTTTGCGTTCAGTGTCCCAGGTGAAGCGTTCTCGTGGTAAATAATAGGAACCCTGACAATCCTTTGGGCCGAAAAGGAGATGCTCGTGGACGCCATGTCGGCAGCTATCTGTCTCTTCCACTTGTTCCTGCGGTTCTGGAACCAAATCTTAACCTGAGTCTCGGTAAGTTGTAGAGAAGCGGCCAGCCCCGCCCGCTCAGTGCTGCTCAGGTAGCGTTTCATGTCGAAGGTGGACTCCAGCTGGAACACCTGACTCCGGCTGAACACGGTGCGGGTCTTCTTCTTGCGAGCTGCTTTCGTATCAGGTGTGTCACTGTCGTCTCGCGCGAAGCAGGAGGATCCTGTTTCGTCATCCTTGTCGTCTGTCTGACTGCCCTCTGTCCTCTCGTTCCGTTCGTCGTGGTCTTCCACCGGCTCCGGTAGAGCCGGGGAATCCCGGTCGCTGGTTGGTAGGGAGTATCCGGGGTCATCTGAGTTGCTGGAGTGGCACTGCGGACCTGAAATAAACGGGGAGTATCGTGAAGAATGCCATTGGTAAACTGTTTCTGCCACATTTTACGCACCGGCCAATAGAGATCAATAAGTGCATGATCATCTCTCAATCATGATATCAACCCTGATACGTTATTGCATTTTTCGATGGTAGTCCAGGCCACAAATCGACTTGAAAAACGATGACCTCTAGCTTGTAATGAAACACAGTAGCCTTGCAAATGTATAAGCACCATAATTCTGGTTTATAAACTCAATTTCCAAATCAGTGTTACGTTTGAAATGTATTTGAGTGGCGTGCCATACCCCGCGTAAAGAGGAACCGCATGGAGATGTTTTACGCACCGGGTAAGAGCGAATACACTAGTGCTGTTGTGGTTTGTTGCATGATATATGGGCTATGCATGACAAAAAAAAATGCTATGTAATGTTGTCTATTTTTACTACCATGTCACCATTTATTGTGTATTGCCATTGACAATTATGGCTAACATTACGCACAGAAACCTCCAAGCATTGTAGATCACAGCTCGTTCACGTTGTTTTTACCATCATTATTTGAGGAAATGCGTAGGCTATCCTCACATGCTCCTTGTTGAGCGGATCAGCCTGAACAGTGTAGGCTATTAGCTAGCAGTAAGCAAGCTACAGTTTGGTGTTAGGCTATGTCGCTTTCATACAGGCATAAACATAAGGGCCAATTAACAAAAGTGACACTTACTCTGTAAATCGCTGCAAGCTTTATTGGGCGATGTCCCACACCAGTCCGAAATGCAACCGGCTTCAGCAAGGCGTTGGGCGTTTAACCCAAAGTAGGACACTTGACGCTCCACTTGGCCCCAGCGGCTCTCAAGGACAGCGACTTGGTTGAAAGACAGTCCCGTTTCTTTAAAAAAAAACTCATCTTCGGTCGTAGACCGCCTGTCTGTAGTCCTAGTAGAGCGAAGTAAATTCTCAATTGAAAATGATGAGCTTCTTGACGTTGGACCATGATGTTGAGACTCCGGTTCCTTATCAAGCATATTTCGACGTTTTCAAACCACCTAGTCACCGATAAATAAATTACTTTTAAATACTTACGTGCTGTTTAGACATTACTGGATGTATCTTTTGCTTTTTTTCAGTTATGCCTACTATTTCTATCGAAGTCTGTCGAGCTATCCATGAGAGCTCGAGTGAAGAGTGTGAGACCGTGAGAATCCGCAGATAAACTACTGTAAATTCAACCGCGCGAGATCCAAGCGTAGCAAAGAAATTGCGTCTTGCGATTGGACAGTGGGGGAAGCGAGCAAGATTACTATAGAAAATAAGATAATTACTCGCATTGAGCTACTACACTGTGTTCTAGTCTGCCTTGAGGGGTTGGAGGGACCCTGTCTCTCAGATACTTTATTTAGGTCAATTAGGGAGCAAATCAAAGCAGAGATACGGCTGTGTCCCCGGGCTGGGATGCATGGTAGAAGAAGAGCCCACTTCTTGGAGAATGACACAGTACCTCCTATTGGCTACTTCTGTCTATGCAAGCTCTAGCTTTATTGTCCATCCATATTTCCATGCATGCATTCGTTCTCGTGCAATAATTATTCAATTGATAGGAGGGTGGACACGTGCATTTCATTGAATATCAATAGAATATCAACAGCATTTCACAATCAATTCAGTTTAGCTAAGCATTTTTTAAACCCATTCTCTAAAAGGTAATAGGAAATACAGGTATATGATTTCGATATTGCAGGAATTAATTTAGCATTATTTGTAATAATGGCCAATGATAACTTGGCATTATTTAGCAGGAAATGGAAGCAATTGATCTGGGACTAGTTTTCCTCTATTTGAAAAGGCTTATTATGTTGTAATGTTTAGTCAACATGTTTTAGTTTTTTATTTGGCCTACGTTTAACAGTTAGGCCTACTTTGGTTTCCAATATGTGTCCCAAGTTATCTCAGTCAAATAATGATATCGCAGTTATTGTAGGGCTATCAATTTTCAAGTTGTGCAGTTATTGTAGGGCTATCAACTTTCAAGTTGTTTAGCCAAACTAATAGTAAATGCAGGGTTATTATGACAGGGTAGCCTACATTCAAGTGGTTTCCTGCGTAGTCGTTTTTTAATATAATAAACGAACAGAAATAATGCAAATCTGCATGTGAAGTATCATCTCTTATTGGGCCTAAAATTCAAAAAAGTTGTGTATTGTATAGTATGTTTTATTGTATGTTGTATTAATATCGGGGCGGCAGGTAGCCTAGTGGTTAGACCGTTGGGACCAGTAACCGAAAGGTTGCCAGATCGAATCCCCGAGCTGACAAGATAGAAATCTCTCGTTCTGCCCCTGAACAAGGCATTGTTTCTAGCTCGTCATTGTAAATAAGAATTTGTTCTTAACTGACTTGCGTAGTTAAATAAAAAAGTATGTGTTAATGTTTAATTGAAGTCTTTAGGAAAACAATGAAATTCAGTTTAGGAAAGTTGTGTATAGTATTATTATTATTATAAAAATTGCATAAACTCTGCTATTGCTTATAACTTTTAATTTTTATTTACACTTGGCCAGTAAAACACCAAACAATTTTGCAAACACAATTTAGTAAAACTAACCCACCATTAATGTTCGAAATGTTTATTGAATGTTATAACCTTTAATGAAGTGCATTACTAATCAATATTTTGTTTTAATCATCTCTTTATTATGGAAAAAATGCAGATTAACATCACATTTGCCTCGTAGAGAATGGGGTGTTATCATATGGCCAGATATGTGTTTAAAAATAATAATAATTAAGCATTAGGCAGGAGGGTGTGTGGTATATGGCCAATATACCACCGCTAAGGACTGTTCTTTTCAAACGCAAGGCTAGATACATCCCTTAGCCCTGGTATATTGTTCATATACCACAAAACCCAGAGGTGCCTTATTGCTATTATAAACTGGTTACAAACGTAATTAGAACAATACAAATACATGTTTTGTCATACCCCTGGTATATGGTCTGATATACCACGGCTTTCAGCCAATCAGCATTCAGGGCTTGAACCACTTAGTTTATAATTTCATTTTGGACACCATACAATGCATAGATTAAATATTTTCCCAATTTGTTATTTTAGATTGACTTGATATGTATTTTTGTTTTATTGGGTACTTTCTTACTAAGTGTCAGTCATTTTTTTGGTTGAATTTAGGATTGTTGATGGTCCACCAAGTTCTGTCCACCTAATTCTGAAAACAGAATCTTCTTTATTTCCTGTGCTTTGTAGGATTAACATCTATTAGGTCAGTTGACAGATTCTTTTTGTTTTGTTTTTAAGTGTGATATGATCTGTGATAACCCTACAGGCGTCACGCATCACCAATTTTTTCATAATTGTCTCAAGATAAACATATGATGTGACTAATTGTGCAATTCACCCGTGCTGGACTTGAGAACATATGACTCATTTCTAAGAAGGGCTCTTATGGCATATATAATATTTCAGGGTCTGCAGCTCTTTGCATGACGTCTTGTGTTGGTCATCCTAGAGACTGTGTGATTAGGGCGGCATAGCCTTTCAGCGGAATCTATCATCATACAGCGTGAAAATACCTCAACTATAACTTTATACAGTGTCTTCACTGTATATATTACTGAGAGAAAAACACAGGTGAAAAATACATTGGCACTTTACATTAAAGTAACTATCCAGTGAAAATCTCACTTTTAAAAGTGAATATTCTGTTAACTCATCCCAAAATAATGTTGTTGACTCATCCTACACTGGTATTTGTGGTTAAAGCATACATTGGTGAAAAAAACCACTTAAAAACCCCCACCTCAGACCGTTTAAGAAATACTTGCTATTTCCTCATAGAACATGATGTCATGTTAGCTCATTGGCTGAGCTGACCAATCAGCAGTCTACTCTCATAAATATTTTTAATGACCGGTATACACCATTCTGTTGTTAGGGTACGCAGTTGTCTCCCATTCCAAAACAGAAAAGTTGCATTTCAACTTAATTAAAACCTATTTTTGGAAGGAAAACTATTGAACTCATTATTGTAATTAATTATAGGTCATATTTAAACGAAATCTGGAAACACTGGACAGTTACTTTAACTGGGTCTAAAACCTAGTAGGCAGGCATGTAAGCACACTTTTCTACTTAGAACAGTGATGCTCATTTGCAGTTTGTGTAATAACACATTGTACAATTTATATGCATTAGGTTTGTAGTCTAATAATTGTGGTTAAATCTAACCTCACTCTATAATAATAACTTTATTTGTATAGTGCTTTTCATTACAGCTAACAAAGTGCTTCACTTAAAAAATAAAAGGAGAGCCGCACACTCTAGGAGCTCAGATGCAATAATTTAATAACAATGTTTCGACAGCCAATAAAATCCAATAAAAAATAAAAACATGTAATAAAATAAAAGTACTAACAAATAAACAAAGACAGGAGGATACATTGAGATCATACATTAAAAGCATCTTTATAAAAGTGTGTCTTCAGCAGAGATTTAAAAAGAGCCACTGAATCTTCAAGCGTGATTTCCCCTGGCAGACCATGATCTCCTCTGGCAGACCATGATCACCTCTGGCAGACCATTCCAAAGTCTAGCTGCCCTAATGGCAAATGCCTGGTCTCCTTTCATTTTCAACCTAGACTTTGGAATGGTAAACAGTGCCTTGCCAGAGGATCTCAGGCTGCATCCTGGCTCGTAGGGAGATAAAATATCAGAGATATAGAATGGGGCTAAACCAAGACTAGCCTTAAACATGATTAATAACATTTTAAAATATATTCTAAAAGTGACTGGTAGCCAGTGTAGAGAAGCTAAAATAGTTGTAATATGGTTACATTGTATGGTGCCTGTTAAAGGCTGAGCTGCAGCATTTCGAACTAACTGTAGTTGATGGAGTGATTTCTGACTGAGATAGGTATACAAAGAGGTACAGTTATCTAGGCGTGAGGAAATAAAAGCATGTATAACTTTCTCCAGCTCAGTGACTGAAATAAAATGATTGATTTTAGCTATATTTCTTAGCTGATAAAGGCAGGTCAAAGAGGTTTGGGTCAAGGTCAAAGAAGACACCAAGGTTTCTGGCCGTAGGCTTTACATTTGTGGACAAATGACCAAGGTTACCTACAATCTGGGTTCTAGCAAGGTGGGGGCCAAATAAAACAACCTCTGATTTCTTATCATTGAGTTGGAGAAAATAGTCAGACATCCAACATTTAATGTTAGCAAGGTACATTTGAAGGGAAGCTATGCTAGCTTGGTCACTGGGTCTGATTAGTAAATAAAGCTTTGTCATTTACATAGCAATTGTCATGACTGTCCACGAGAATCCAAAAAGGTTAGATCAGGTTTGCAATTAATAACTTCACTCAGACCCCTTCTCACCCGCAGAGGGGGGAGGAACGTACTAGATGGGATTAACAACTCACATCCTGTCATAAATCAAGAGGGAAGATACAAGTCTCCATCTCCAATATTCACCAAAGGAATGTCCTTTGTTTCAAGATATGTTTTCCCGCCGTAATCTCTAATACATTCAAAAGCAACTACTGGAACAATATTTCTAACAAAGAACGTGGAGAATGGTAAGAGGCAATCTATAGAACACTAATGTAATTTGTTATTTTGTGATGTCATTAAAAATGTTATGAAGGAAATACTGTAACTTGGAAAGTATACCCACTACATGTATGAAGTTTCCATACTTTGCATTGTGCATGTAATATGAAAAAGGATGAAAGTATTTTAGTTGAGAGAGGGATGTGATTTGAGAAACTATAAGAGATAATTGTTTTACATAACTTTGTACTAGTGACAAGTCACACCCCCGAGTGAGGTCAGTGAGCATGTCAGCCTGACAGAACCGCCCTTTTTGAACAAACTGTATAAATTATGTATTAAAAAATTAACATAGCAGACCAGAAAGACGTCAAGCTGCTGCTGCACGTTTAACTTCTTGGCGCACCCATCCCATTAGCGGGATCATTTTTGTCAACATCCGCTGAATTGCAGAGCGCCAAATTCAAAATAAATTACTGAAAATATTAAATTTTCATGAAATCACAAGTGCAATATAGCAAAACACAGCGTAGCTTGTTGTTAATCCATCTGGCGTGTCAGATTTCAAAAAAGCTTTACAGCAAAAGCTATCCAAGCGTTTATGTTAGGACATCTCTCTCAGCAGACAAAACATTACAAACAGCTAGCAGCAAAGTAGATTGGTCACGAAAGTCAGAAAAGCTTACCTTTGATGATCTTGGGATGTTTGCACTCACGAGACTCCCAGTTACACAATAAATGTTCCTTTTGATCGATAAAGATTATTTTTATATCCAAAAACCTCCATTTGGTTGGCACGTTTTGTTCAGAAATCCACAGGCTCGTGCAGGTCATGACGGGCAGACGAAAACTCCAAATAGTATCCTTAAAGTTCGTAGAAACATGTCAAACGTTTTTTATAATCAATCCTCGGGTTGTTTTTACAATAAATAATCAATAATATTTCAACCGTAGCTTTTTCAATAAGAGAGAGAGAGAAAATGTCTTCGCCAAGCTGTTGCGCATGCAAAACTCTGTTGGCACCCAGCCAACCACTGACGCAATGTGATCATTCTCGCTCATTTTTCAGAATAAAAGCCTGAAACTATGTCTAAAGACTGTTCACACCATGTGGAAGCCATAGGGAAAGGAATCTGGTTGATATCCCTTTAAATGGAGGGAAGGCATGCAATGCAACAGGGAGATTTGTTTATTTTAGGCACTTCCTGGTTGGATTTTCCTCAGGTTTTCGCTTGCAATATCAGTTCTGATATACTCACAGACAATATTTTGACAGTTTTGGAAACTGACAATTATATGCATATTCTAGATTCTGGGCCTGAGAAATAGGCAGTTTCATTTGGGTACGTTTTTCATCCAAACATCAAAATACTGCCCCCTACACTCAACAGGTTAAAGTGGTCGTAACTTTAAAAACTGTCCTAAGTAAAGTATCTTCAAAAGCGATTTTAAGTGTGACTATTTTACTACTCTGCTCAAACACACGTATTACGCTACTCTCATCACCGGAACCATCTGTCACGTCCTGACCTTAGTTCCTTGTTTTTGTTTCTATTTTAGGTTGGTCAGGGCATGAGTTGGGGTGGGCATTCTATGTGTTGTTCTAGATTTGGTTTTCTATGTGTTTGGCCTGGTATGGTTCTCAATCAGAGGCAGCTGTCAATCGTTGTCTCTGATTGAGAACCATACTTAGGCAGCATGTTTTTCCCACTTGAGTTGTGGATGATTGTTTTCTGTGTCTGTGTTTCCTCCATACAGAACTGTTTTGTTTTTTCGTTTCTGTCTTTCACGTTGTTATTTTGTATTTTCGTGTTCAGTGACTTTTCATTATAAATGACGAACACTTACCACGCTGCACATTGGTCCGATCTTTCATACTCCTCATCAGAGGAAGACGAATCTCGTTACACCATCGACCCGGCTGGCTATCTTCAAAGAAGCATCTTCGAGAGCTAATGGAAGGAAAATAAACTCTGTAATTCTGTTCAGGACTACACAGCAAGTCACTGGATACTGGACAACCACAGAGGAGAACAACAGTAGAAGACTTGTTGGATCCCTTTTTGGACAATCTGAGCCTTACAAAGCGTGCAAACCCAGTATTTCATGTATATACATTCATGATTTCTTACTCAAAGAGAGCAGGGGTTCGTGTGCAAAGTATATGATTACAGTAAGTGAAAGTAGTTTCTAAATGTACCAATGTTAGGTGTCTCTGTCCCTCTCTGCCCCCCCTCTACATCTCTTTTGTTACAAGCAGCTATGTTGTGACATTCCGCTAGGGACCTGTTTTTAATGTATTAAGTTTGTATGTTTATCCTGTGTTACCCTTTAATTAGCTTGTAAATAAATAATTAAACCAATTTGTGTAGTCCTGAATCATTAGTAAGGCTCAGGTTTCTGCAGATGCAAGGAGGTTATGACTGTTCAGAATTATGATATGATACGAGGTTGTGATTAATAAGTTGACTGTTTATCAAAGTGATAGATAAATACCTTTTAGAGTTTAATTCAGGAGATGGTAACTCTTTAACTTCTTTGGGATAGGGGGCAGCATTTTCACTTTTGGATGAATAGCGTGCCCAGAGTAAACTGCCTCCTACTGTGTCCCAGAATATAATTTTCTAAAACTGTTTGAATGATGTCTGTGAGTATAACATAACTCATATGGCAGGCAAAAACCTGAGAAAAAATCCAAACAGGAAGTGGGAAATCTGAGGTTTGTAGTTTTTGAACTCAGTCCCTATCGAATTCACAGTGGGATATGGGTTATTTTGCACATCCTAAGGCTTCCACTAGATGTCAACCGTGTTTAGAACATTGTTTCAGGTTTCTACTGTGAAGAGGGGCTGGATGAGAGGGGATTGAGTCAGAGGTCAGGCAGCGGCCTTGTTCTCAGTCACACGCATTTCACATGAGAGGTATCTCTCGTTCCATTGCTTTTCTACAGACAATGGAATTCTCCTGTTGTAACATTATTGAGCATTTATGATAAAAACATCCTAAAGATTGATTCTATACTTAGTTTGACAAGTTTCTTCAACCTGTAATATAACTTTTTGATTTTTTTGTCCGACTGGACCTGAACGCGCTTTTGGATTTGTTTACCAAACGCCCTAACAAAAGAAGCTATTTGGACATAAATGGACATAAATTATGGACATTATCGAACAAAATAAATATTTATTGTGGAACTACAATTCCTGGGAGTGCATTCTGATGAAGATCATCAAAGGTAAGTGAATATTTATAATGCTATTTTTGACTAATGTTGACTGAGCAACATGGCGGATATTTATTTTGGCTGGTTTGGGCTCTGAGCGCCGTACTCAGATTATCCTTTTTCCGTAAAGTTTTTTTTAAATCTGACACAGCAGTTGCATTAACCCTTCTAACGCAGGGGTTCCGCTAGCGGAACAGCTCGACAACATTCCGAAATTCAACTTTCACACATTAACAAGTTCAATACAGGAAATTAAAGATAAACATCTTGTTAATCTAACCATCGTATCTGATTTAAAAAATGCTTTACAGCTAAAGCATAACATATGATTATGTTAGATCACCACCAAGTCGAAAAAACACAGCCATTTTTCCAGCCAAAGATAGGAGTCACAAAAAGCAGAAATATATATAAAACTAATCACTAACGGGGCCTCCCGGGCGGCGCAGTGGTTAAGGGCGCTGTACTGCAGCGCCAGCTGTGCCATCAGAGTCCTGGGTTCGCGCCCAGGCTCTGTCGTAACCGGCCGCGACCGGGAGGTCCGTGGGGCGACGCACAATTGGCCTAGCGTCGCCCGGGTTAGGGAGGGCTTGGTCGGTAGGGGTGTCCTTGTCTCATCGCGCACCAGCGACTCCTGTGGCGGGCTGGGCGCAGTGTACGCTAGCCAAGGTGGCCAGGTGCACGGTGCATTGGTGCGGCTGGCTTCCGGGTTGGATGTGCGCTGTGTTAAAGAAGAAGAAGCAGCGGCTTGGTTGGTTGTGTATCGGAGGACGCATGACTTTCAACCTTTGTCTCTCCCGAGCCCGTACGGGAGTTGTAGCGATGAGACAAGATAGTAGCTACTACAACAATTGGATACTATGAAATTGGGGAGAAAAAGGGGGTAAAATTCAAAAAAAATAAAATAAAAAAAACTAAACTGATGATCTTCATCAGATGACACTCATAGGACATCATGTTACACAAAGTATGTTTTGTTCGATAATATGCATATTTATATCCAAAAATCTCAGTTTGTGTGCAGTAAAATCCGGTGATTTTGCAGAAATACTAATAAAATAATTAAACTTCCCCTTAATGCAACCGCTGTGTCAGATTTTTTTTAAACTTTACGGAAAAAGCATAATCTGAGAACGGCGCTCAGAACCCAAAACTGCCAGGGGAATATCCGGCATTTTGGAATCAACAAAGTTAGAAACAACACCATAAACCATTCACTTACCTTTGATGATCTTCATCAGAAGGCACTTCCAGGAATCCCAGTTCATTAGAAGGCACTTCCAGGAATCCCAGGTTGCACACCTCATCCATAGCTCAATGTGTACTCGGTAGGCCAAGCTTTGAAAAACTACAAACCTTAGATGTCCCACTTCCTGGTTGGATTTTTCTCAGGTTTGCCTGCCAAATGAGTTCTGTTATACTCACAGACATCATTCAAACAGTTTTAAAAACTTCAGAGTGTTTTCTATCCAATACTACTAATAATATGTATATATTAGCATCTGGGACAGAGTAGGAAGCAGTTCACTCTGGGCACGCTATTCATCCAAAAGTGAAAATGCTGCCCCCTATCCCAAAAAGGTTTAAGGAGAAGTGTATCTAAAGAATTCCATGCAATAATGGCTCTATATAATACTGTACACGTTCTTGAATTTGTTCTGGATTTTGGGACTGGGAAAAGACCCCTGTTGGCATGTCTGGTGGTGTAACACGAAACCCAAACCGGCTGCGCGCATGCGCCATCGTGCGCTATCGTGCGTACATTTATTTTGCCCCCACACCAAACGCGATCACGACTCGCAGGTTCAAATATCAAAACAAACTCTGAACCAATGACATTAATTTGTGTACAGGTCGAAAATAATTAAACATGTATGGCAATTTAGCGAGTTAGCTTGCACTTGCTAGCTAACGTTAATTTGTCCGATTTAGCTAGCTTGCTGTTGCTAGCTAATTTGTCCTGGGATATTTTACCTGAAATGCTCAAGGACCTCTACTCCGACAATTAATCCACACATAAAACGGCCAACCGAATCGTTTCTAGTCATCTCTCCTCCTTCCAGGCTTTTTCATGTTTAACTTATATGGTGATCGCATCTAAACTTTCATTGTATTACCACAACTACTGGCAAAGCAGTTCGTCTTTCAGTCACCCACGTGGGTATAACCGAACAAACTAACAAAATACCAAACTAAATGTGAAGCTATACACTATAGCGCTGACAGGCAACTACACATAGTCAAGATCCCACAACAGAAAGTGGGAAAAAGGCATGCCTAAATATGATCCCCAATCAGAGACAACAATAAACAGCTGTCTCTGATTGGGAACCATATCAGGCCAACATAGATATACAAAAACCCCATAACCTACAAAACCCCTAGACCTACAAAAACCCTAGACATACAAAAAACCCTAGAGTACACACCCTAGTCCCACCCTGACCTAACCAAAATATATAGAAAACAGAGATATCTAAGGTCAGGGTGACAGGTTGCTAATACATATATGGTTGAATCATCAGCATTCATGGACACACATGCTTTGTTTAATGCCAGTGGCAGGTCATTGGTAAAAATAGAAAAGAGTAGAGGGCCTAGAGAGCTGCCCTGCAGTACACCACACTTTACATGTTTAACATTAGAGAAGCTTCCATTAAAGAAAACCCTCTGAGTTCTATTAGATAGATAGCTCTGAATCCACAATATGGCAGAGGTTGAAAAGCCATAATGGTTAATGGTTAATAATGCCAAAGGCTGCACTGAAATCTAACAGTACGGCACCCACAATCATCTTATTATCAATATCTTTCAACCAGTCATCAGACATTTGTGTCAGTGCAGTACATGTTGAGAGCCCTTCTCTATAAGAATGTGTTCTTAATTGACTTGCCTAGTTAAATAAAGGTTAAATTAAAAAATACAATAAAAATATAAAAATAAGCATGCTGAAAGTCTGGGTAGCTATTTGGTTAACTATTTAAATAACTATTTAACAGTCTTAGGCTTAGGGTCCTGTTGGTTCCAGATGTGGCGCATCTGTACTGCTTGGGTGACACTGGTATAGAGGCTGGTATAGAGGTCCTGGATGGCAGGGAGCTCGGCCCCAGTGATGTACTGGGCCATACGCACTACCCTCTGTAGCGCCTTGCGGTCGGATGCCAAGCAGTTGCCATACCAAGTGATGATGCAGCCAGTCAAGCTGCTCTCAATGGTGCAGCTGTGTAACTTTTTGAGGATCTGAAGGCCCATGACAAATCTTTTTAGCCTCTTAAGGGGAAAGGTGCATTGTTGTGCCCTCTTCACGACTGTATTGGTGTGTGTGGGCCATGATAGATTGTTAGTGAGGAGGACACAGAGGAACTTAAAGCTCCCGACCCACTCCACTACAGCCCTGTCAATGTGAATGGTGGCGTGCTCGGCCCTCCGTTTACTGTAGTCGGCTCCTTTGTGTTGCTGACGTTGGGGGAGAGGTTGTTATACTGCCACCACACTTGCTAGGTCTCTGACCTCTTCCCTATAGGCTGTCTCATTGAAGTCGATGATCAGGGCTACCACCATCTGCAAACGTAATGATGGTATTGGAGTCGTGCGTGGCCACGCAATCGTGGGTGACTATGGTGTTGAACGCTGAGCCGTAACCAATGAACAGCATTCTCACACAGGTGTTCCTCTTGTCCAGGTGGGAATGGGCAGTGTGGAGTGCAATGAAAATTGCATCATCTGCAGATCTTTTGGGGAAGTATGCGAATTAGAGTGGCTCCAGGGTATCTGGGATGAGGGTGTCGATACAAGCTAAGACCAGCCTTTCAAAGCATTTCATGGCTACAGATGTAACTGCTACGGAGTCAATAGTCATTTAGACAGCTTACCTTGGCGTTCTTCAGCACAGGGACTATGGTGGTCTGCTTGAAACATACTGGGTCAGGGAGAAGTTACACAAGAAGGCACACAACATGCAATTTCGATATCTGGTAGTGCATCAGCAGTTTTCCTGCTGTTTCCTCCTGTTATGTCAGTCACTGACAGTCAATCAATTAACCCTTGTCAATTAGCCCAACGTGCAATTTAGAAATGTAGTAGTGTATCAGCAGTTATCCTCTTGTTATGTCAGTCACTGACAGTCAATCAATTAGCTCATGTCAACTAACATGTTATAGATTGCTAGATAAGTTATTCTAGCCAGCTATCTAAACCATGGCCGAATTACTGACCGGGAACCTGTCACTCTATCAGATATCATATGAACATGGAGTAAGTCACGGCAAAATGTGTAGAACTGCAGGGAATTAGCATTAGCATGTTCTTTCTATCCCATGGCAAACTGAGTAGAATTCCATTAAATTAATTGTATAACTGCAAGATGTTCTCTCCTCCCTATGAAACAATTTGTAGAATTGCAGAAAATCTGCTTAAAAACTGCAACATTTTCTCCATGCCCCATGGCAAAATGTATAGAATTGCATACCCCAAAATGGGCCCCCCCAAAATGCAGATATTCAGGTTATTAGCATTAAGAACATAGAAACGTGGTTGCAGTTTCTATGCTACAATGGTAACATGTTTAATACCTATTTAATACTGGTCATCAGAATGTGTTGTTAGCTGTCAAGTAATACGGCTATGATTTCATTCATGTTTGAAGTGTAATTTTATGATTTCTTTCAAAAAAGCTGTTGTTACAAGACCCTAAAAAAGCTATTGTTTACCTTTTATTTTTCTAAATTATGTCTATTTGTTTGGCCCACAGGCCACCATTCAGATTATATTTTGGCCCACCAAGCCTAAAAGTTTGAGGTCCACCACTCAGATGCACTCCTGGACTATGGCCTAATTAAGCAATAAGGCACGAGGAGGTTTGGTATATGGCCAATATATCATGGCACTCCTGGATGCACTCCTGGACTATGGCCTAATTAAGCAATAAGGCACGAGGAGGTTTGGTATATGGCCAATATATCATGGCACTCCTGGATGCACTCCTGGACTATGGCCTAATTAAGCAATAAGGCACGAGGAGGTTTGGTATATGGCCAATATATCATGGCACTCCTGGATGCACTCCTGGACTATGGCCTAATTAAGCAATAAGGCACGAGGAGGTTTGGTATATGGCCAATATACCACGGCGAAGAGCTGTTCTGGGGCACGACGCAACGCGATATACGCAATATACCACAAACCTCTGAGGTACCTTATTGCTATTATAAACTGGTTACCAACATAATTAAAGCAGTAAAAATATACCCGTGGTATATGGTCTGATATACCACGGCTGTCAGCCAATCAGCATTCAGTGCTCGAGCCACCCAGTTTGTAATATGACATACAGTATGACCCCTGGTATACAAAAAACACATTGGCACGCAAGCCAACACACAGGCACACACACACACACACACACACACACACACACACACACACACACACACACACCAGAAAAACTAGGTTTTTCTATTGCAATTTAGTGGTGGGGAGCAATAGTTTGAGACTGAAGGGGTTCCTACACAGGTAATTCCCTATACTCATGAAGTGAGAATTGCTCAAAGAATTTAAGCAAAATATCACTATGACACAGAGATATTTTCCAGCACTAATTGGCTTGAAGAACTGTCAGTACACACACCTGCTTCATGCTCTGATAAGAAGCTAAAGATATGTTTATTTGGTCCCCAGTCAGTGAAGTTATCCTGCTCATACTGTTGGTCGACTTGTAAATTAGCTTTTTTTTGGGCAATTTGCACAAAATACCAATACAGCTGTGTAAATGATCAAATGTAAAATTTCTATAAAAGTGTAAAGGGCTTCAACAGACATGCATGGCCCAAGATTATTTGAACTGAATCACTTCATAAAATCAACTTTTTTGACAAAGAAAATCTCTTGTTGTATCAAAATAGTGTTTTATAGGATTTCAGCCCAAACATTAATTTCGGGAGACATATTTTTGTTTTGATTCAAGGTATCCTTGAAATTATCTCATTCCACTCAGTGAGCAGCCAATTGAATGGGACGTTGTCTTTCTTGCTTTATTTTCAAGAATGGCAGCCATCTTTGAATTAACGTTATTCGAGGTGGCACCACTTTCAATAATGAAAAACTCTCCTTCTCCCTTGCAACACTGTGGGAAGAGAAAAGTGCAAACGGGGACACAGTCCTGTATCTTTGTAATACATTTTCTTTGCATCCCTTACTTACAGTATATGCAAATACTGTACTGTCTTGCTTGTGAAACAACACCAAAAGAATGGCAATTGATTAACTCTTGCTCTTTTGTGAGTATGTACAATATTTCATTACATTTAGTTTCATCAGCTATAGTCCCACTGTCTGAGATCTATTTAGTCTATGTGCTTACTGGCATTATTATTTACTCCCCCCCCCCGCCCCCCGGAAACAGATTGCTCAGTGTTAATCTTACATAAATACTTGTCAAAATAATCCCCCACAAATGCATACAGACTATAGAGATAGGAATATCGTACTATCGAGTCTACAAATATACAGGCTAGACAGGACTACAGCAAACACTAACTTCAACCCCCTATTTCAATTAGACTAGACGAGGGTTATCAATCCATAACTCGTTTGACGTATACACTGATGATTATTCTGATTCCCAGGTTCAGTCTTGATATTGCTCATCCATATACTGAACCCATTAATAATCCCACGAATTCCAATCCCATATCATTAGCAATTTATATGTTTTTCTTGTCTTCTCCCCATCTGCATTACAGATTCCAGAGGATTAGGAGGGCTGTGTTAGGGGCCTGCCTTTCGGGGGAAGCCTCATCTATCATTACCGCAGCAGAAGAGACAATAATAGGTCACTGTTATAGTGCACTCTGCTGAGGTTAAGGCCCAGAATGCAGCAGTGTATATGAGGTCACGGAGGTCCGGACATCTTGGATGTATCTGCCTTCAGAGGGGCAGTCATCCAGAACGCCCTGGCTTTTAGAAATGTCTCGAGCTTGGCTCTTTTGACGAACTTGTCTTATTTAGCAGTATGCTCAGGGAGATGTCTACATATCTCTTTGTGTCTCACTCTTATCATGGGCATAGTAAGTACATTTTTCCACAATAAAGTTGCTATCAGCAGAGTCAGAGGTAGAAAGGGGGGTGGGTCAAGTGCAAGTGTTGGGTCAGGACATTATTTTTACATCATGGTTTATAGCTTTGTTCTGTGCCATCTCCATCTCTTTTTTTGACACATAGCTCTTTACACATTTTACCTCCAAGGCAGTTTATATCAAATGGAGAAATGTTATTTCATAAGTTGGACGACCTCACAGGGTAAAAGGGACCGAAGTTCCCTCTAATTTATCAAAGTGTTCCTTAGTCTGTATCCCCTCTTCAAGTACTCCAAAGACCACTCCAGATCAGCCCCATTGAAACTGGCACATACTTTTCCCAGTCTAATCCCCATTACCTTTCACCTCACTGCAACCAGGACGCTATTCAGCAGGACAGGCCAAAAGGCATTCTGGGATTTGTTTGGTTTAGTCTGGACACAAAACCTTCTTGCCAAAAATAATATTACCACACAGTTGTTTCATGTTATTAGGTGAGAATTTGAGCTTCTAGTTTTTATGAAACACGTTTCGCATCTACAAAGGGGGACTTTTTACAGAGGCGCAAACTACAAATGACTGTTTGTTTAACCCTTTAGCTGCAAATTAACCCCTGTTAGGGCCAGCTCAATAGAGGAAAGGGGTTGACATTTTAAGCACATCACAGCTTAGTGCCAAGAACTGCTCTCTCCCACAGATCATGTGTGTGTGGAGTCTGTGGTTGGGGAGATGGCAAGACCAAATACCAAGTTCCGAGAAGTCAAATATGTATCAACGCCTTTACTAAAAGGACACACAAATGCATGGTATTTTCCCAATGAAGGTCTGTGGCTACATCAAGGGGTCAGTTGTCATGAAAAAAGGAGGAATGAAGGGGAAAAAGATGGTCTCCTGATAATGATCATTGACCAAATAGAACTTAACTATTCACATAGATGCCCCCTACAATTGAAGGCTTTATTTAGTTAGTTATTGGGCTCCTGCATTCCGTTTTAATCCTAACCTGTCCCTCCATGAACTCTCAGTGCATGGAAGGAAACAACATCAGCCTAATCTTTGAATTCCTTACCGTATAGGCCTGCATTACGTCCAAATGGTCAACTCAAAGCAAGGTTAATTACGCTGTATGAGAGAAGAGCAGGTACACAGGAAGCATGTTTTATCCCTCAGGACTAGAACAAAGGTGCACTTCTGATGGGTTATGTATTCCACTAGAAATAAATAGGCTTATGGGACATTAGATCAATGTGCGTATGTATATAAGAGTTAGTTCCAAAGCATATTTGCCTCGCCATAATTCCACTAATGCCTTCAGCAGTGCCAGGAACTGGTCAAATGTTAATTAACACGGCACTCCTCATGTGGTTGACACCACTTGCGAGTAGATAATTGCAGCACTAACGAATGTGGGGGACTGCATTATTGTGTTCGATTAAGGTTTATATGTGTTGAAAACAAACCCTGTAGATTGTCAACACTAATCTAATGGACGATTTATAGGCCACAAAAGGAGCTTTTCATTTGGATTGGTAGCATCAAGCATCTTAACTCGGACAGCTTACCCAACATCCCGTTCAAACTGAACCTGTAGGCGTTGTGGTTCAGCTTATATTTGTGAGTACTAGAAATGACCCTGCTTGGTTGGGGAAAGCTACTCAACTACGTGCCGAACTCCTCTGAAAATGCAGGAATCGCGTGAGAAAGGAGGAGAGCACACTCTCAAGGTAGCATGGAAAAAAAGGCAGTTGACGCGGAAGTACACTGCCCCCAAGGTCATAGCACTTCTGTCATATTAGCTTATACACAAGGTCCATATTTTTCAATAAATAATGCCATGAAGCCATCGCTGAGAGTGTAGACTATTAGCCGGCATGTATGTTTCCTTCAATGGGATTTTAAGTCATAATACATACATTCTTTGGGAGAGTGAAGCCTATATGGTTGAGGCTTCCTTATAGTGATAGAGTTTTACATGTGATAAGCTATTACCACATTTGGTTTTCGATAAGGAGCAAGCCTACACCGTATTTTTTCCTATTAAATTCGAATAATGCAACTTTACACCTTGTGACATAATGTGATAAAACAGTTTTCTTAGATTCATTGAATAGGCCTAACAGTTATTGATAGGACTGCAATATAATACCCAAATTAGTGTACATCATTTGACCCCAAGAAATCTAATCTGAACTGAGAAGTATTTGTGCCGTGGGCAACACTGTCACACTATCTTGGCACCCCCATGCTGACAGAAATTGATGCTGCAATATATTTTGGTCACATTAGCAGATTGATGGCAAAACACCCAGGTTAGAGAAAACAAGGATAAAATAAACACGTTCGATGTTCAGTTAAGCAGGTATTTCTTCCTTAAACGTTTGTGAAAGAAAAACGTTTTAAAAAGCCTAAACGTTAGATTTTTTACTGGGTGCACCACTTTATTGTTTATGTTTGGGCGCTTCATTTAATCAATCTCACTCGACTAATAAAGGTCAATATTGATCGAGTATGGCGGGATAGTTTGTTGCAGCGTGGGCCTTACCTTGAAATGAACCAAGATCAGTCTATTTATATCAAGTTACATCACAAGATATTGGGTTGCATAAATATTCAAACAGCCTGATACTATTATACCTTTGAGGCAATCATAGTTTCCTCAAATAAGAATGAAAAAGTACCGTACTTGTTCTTGCACACTTGACTTGTGGTTTGGTTTAACTGAACATAAACATTTATCATGGTTTTAAAACAACTTTTAAATATTATATTAGGATACTAGTGGATTCTATTATCATCATAAAAATAATAATAATAATCTAATAATAATAATACTCTTATTAGTAGTAGCATTAGTAGTTTTATTATCATTAGAAAAACATTAAACATATCAACATCCCCATACTCCCCATCTCTCCCTCTCTCTCTATCTCTCTCTCTGTCTCTCTCTCTGTCTCTCTCTCTCTGTCTCTCCCCCATCCAACAATCGAAATAAAGCAAGTCTTTAAAAAGCTGAAAGAAGATGCCCACATTGTGGCCTACCTTCTTCTTTCAATCAATTTGGGAGAATCTGTGGATTCTCCTCACGGAGGCTACACTCAATGGAGGAATATCTGATATGATTAAACATAGCCTACATGAGCAAAGGGCAGGCCAAGATAACCAGAAGCGACATGAAAGATGAAAGAGTCTACTTTTAATGTGTGCCTCGAGGATACCCGATTGCCAGAGAAAGTCTTGTTTTCCCTCTGCTTGTCACGCGAGTCCTTATTCCTCCTGCCTCAACCGTCCTCGGAATATTACGCACGTCTGACCCGAATCTACCTCTTTTGACAAGGTGAAAGTGTTTTTTTATCGCTCCCGAATCTATTTAAGGATAGCAATGAAAACTGCCCTAGATTTCATAACATTTAAGGTGCGTTTAAAAAATAATAATAAGAGACTGCCAAGAGCAGAAGTGGCCTATAGGCTAAGAGAGAATGGTGGCCTAGATACTTAAACTATGACTGTAATTAACTTGAAATATTTCGGCCTCAAAAGCAAGGATATTATGAAATGCGCAAACTTGTAGTCTATAAAGAAAAACATATTTCGTGAATAAGTTAATAGCCTAGAGGTTAAGAGTCAACATATATTTAAAACGATCCCAAAGCTATGTGCTATTGCAGGCCTAAACATGTTTGCATTTGCAATCTCAGGTGACTTGGTATTGACTTTGATGGCCACATACAGGGACTAGGCCTAAACTTAAAAGAAAAATCGAGTAGATAAACAGAAGCCTAACAAAATTATGTCAGGAAAGAGGGGGAAACCTATTTTATTGTTTATCATTGGGCTACTACGACCTATGCCTACAGTTAATTTGTATACAATATATTCACAGAATTTTGGATTCAATTGGAAAATAATAAAGTCAAATGTAATTGCATTTCTCTGTAACTTATTTTCTCAACTGTATTGCTGAAGAATTGGGACGGTTTCGATAATTTTCCACAATTTCCCCGAATTTCATTGCGAGTTGTTCTGATATTGTTTTGCGTTTATGCCAGAAGCATAAGTCTAGTTATAAACAGTGTTGGGCAAGCTACTCTGAAATCATAGTTTACCAAAATACAAATTATTTATCACTAGAAGAAGTTAAGTTACACTAAAGCTACCGTTAAGAAAAATAGTTCACTGAACTGAAACTACTTTTTCAAAGTAGTTCACGACATACAAGTTACTTCGGTAAAAACATATCAGAACTAAATCTGAAAGGTCATGGACTACAAATTGCAAGACAGATCACTCCGGGGTCAGGTGTTAACAGAAAAAAAACTATGTTTTAAGTGCGAATTGGGCAGGTCTAATCCCGAAAGAAAGAGGCAGTTATTGCCTATTTCCCCCATATTTTCTATATTTTTGCAACAACAAAAAATGTGTGTAAAGTTAGCTACACCGATACAAGGACAAAAAAAGTTATTAACTACTGAAAACACTTCCAAGATTTGAAATGAGTTCAACCACCACCACGCTACTGCAAAATGTAGTTTAATTAGGCCTACCAGTTGAACTACAAGTAGTTCACTACTCCCCAACACTAGTTATAAACTACTAATAGTCTAATGAAATGTAATTTAACGTTTTCAGCAAAGTTGGTATTAACTTTATTCAAGGATACTATTGTGTCCCGTTACAATCCAAAGTGCTTGTGCCACATAGCCCTATGTTGCTGTACCATAGACTAATATATTCATATAATTATACCTGAATTACATCGGAATGACTTGCAAAGTGGAACCCTGTAGCCTCCCAATCGAAAGACTAATTTCCTCGTAGACTAAACCCGTGTGGAATTAGTGTGTGAAATAGAGTATACACAACGTTGTGAATAATAACAACAATAACAAACACATGTATCATATATAATAATAACACTTCCTGAAATACCATTGTCTGGTTTGTCACGGTTAATTTACAATGCGAAAAGAGAAACATGTTTTTGGTACAATTTCAAAACAGGAAATAACCCTTGTGTGGCCACAATAACTGGGTACAGAGGGGTGACTGATCCATGACGTTCTGGTTCAAAGATAATGTAGCTAAGACAGGACAAGAGAAAGATAGAGAAAATCTATTATGTGTCTTACTATTTCTCGTTGTTATTGAACCAGCTTTAACAGTAACCATTGAAATGAAACTGTTTCTCTCTACCACGTAATAGCAGCTAAATATATCTACAATTATGATAAACTAATGCATAACACCATTATTGAGTGTATACAAGAGAAAAATAAGCAAACTATTTTGGAGAACTCAGATTCAAACAAATATATTATTTCAGCTGTAAAGTTGGAAGCTGCCAAAGTTTTGAATAGCAAAGGCCATTCAAGATGGTCAGAAGCCTTTTCGGCAACAACAGCCATTATTATCTATATCTAGCGTATTGTATTCAACTGAAACATGTTAATGTATTTGTTTGTTAACTAAAATGGAGGCTATTCCATTAGTTCGATGGATTGTATTTTCTATTAGCCTACACGTCGGCTCATACAAGCAAATGAAGACAACATATTCCATTAAAATCTCTTCTGAATTCAGGTAGTGTAATGAGGCTTGTACTGAGTGGTTTCATCCAAGAAAAGGGCTGAACCGAAAGGCCTACATACACCCTGTCGTATAGGTCATTCTCACCGAACATCATTCAGTTAAAATCATTATTAACTTACCTCTTTATGTGTCAAATAATTTTAGCATAAACCTACATAATCTCAGTATAGCCAATTTTCTCCTACACGTAGGCTATATCTTAAAATGAGTGAGTCAGCAGAGAATAACGTAAAAGGGTTGCATACCCAAACAAATGGCGTAGCAGTAGCCTATAGATGCAGAGGTCATTCTTTAATTACAGGACTGCTTCTTGTTTTTTAAACTGAGAGGCTTTAGAGGAAACTCAGTTGTCAGCTCTGATTTTCTTGCTCACCTGAGCGAAGTTCTTTTCGACCAAGCAAGCGCGTTTCATGCTGCGTGATCAAAAACAAGGGTGTCATCCCCACTTACTTTGACACTGCGACAAAAGGAAACTGCAAATGGTTTCCTAAAGCCTCTTTTCAAAGTAATAAGATATCGGATGTAAAGGGCATGCTCTCTAATGAATTAAATGTAAGGACCTATTGTAAGGACCTATAACAAATTACTGGGATTCAATGTGCAAATGACGTCGATTCTCTTGTTATTGAAATGGCCTATTTTAATTATACTTCGAGTAATGTGTTTAACTTCACTCAAATAAGTAACTTGTGTAATATTGGGGTCAATTCTCTACGCGGCATGTAGGTCTACCAAGCAACGTGCTAAAAATGTAGCATTATTATGGTTAAATGTATATATATAAAGAATTAAGAAATAAGTTAAAAGTGACAGGCATTGAATTGCAGAAAACTCCAATTTTACTGTTAGAAAAAGTTCCACGTTTGAAATTAATCGAAGAAAGTCTTTACTGTCCACAGGGACAGGGTACATTACATTAATAGCACAGTAATTCTTATGAAAAGTATATAATGCATAGAATTATGCATTTGTAGCCTATGCCCTCTTTCCTTTAAATCGTTAAATCATAGGTAATGGTATAGGGGCGAGACTGAAGGGCACCGTCGAGTGACAGCTGGTGGTGTCAGAAGTTATAATGCTGCAGATTAACAGGTTGGCTTGTTATTATGACATCAAGTACCCAGGTCAAAGGACATGTAACCCAGCTTTTCTGTATCTAAAGCCCAACAACTCGCATGGATACAGTCAGGACACCATCGGGATAGACCTATAGCCACATATGGCTGGGGTTCATAATGAGGGAACCTATCTGTTTATTGTTAACAGTGTGTCAGTGTTGCCACTGTTAAAAGAGTCACACTGTTAGACTCACCTGGAGCCTGAAGGAGAATACACATAATTTGAAAGAAAATACTACAAGCCTGATGTCATGTTCAACCGGGCTGTTCATCCATTATGGCTCAAAGCCCAGAGTGCTACATGTATATGCTGTTGGAACTAACTATAGCTAGATCTCAGAGACCAATAGAGGTCCCAGTCATCTATTATGGCTCAGGGACCTGAGAGTTAGAGTATGCTGTTGGAACTAATTATAACTAGATCTCAAAGACCAGCCAAAATATTTAGTTTACTATACTGTAGAATACTATACTCCACACTATAGTATCCCTCAATCATGTAGTTATTACTATAGCATATTGTAGTACACTGTAGAATACTATATTCCACACTGTAGTATTTTTTACCTTTATTTAACTAGGCAAGTAAGTTAAGAACAAATTCTTATTTACAATGACAGCCTAGGAACAGTGGGTTAACTGCCTTGTTCAGGGGCAGAACGACTGATTTTGACCTTGTCAGCTCGGGGATTCAATCTAGCAACCTTTCGGTTACTGGCCCAAAGCTTTAACCACTAGGCTACCTGCCACCCGAATCACTTGATCATGTGTAGTACTTACTATAGTATACTGTAGAATACTATCCTACACACTGTAGTATCCCTGGATCATCTGTAGTACTTACTATAGCATTTGTAGTATACTGTAGAATATTACACTAGTATCCCTTGATCACGTGTAGTATTTAACTATAGAATTTCATAGTACACTGTAGAATACTAGAGTATTATCCACAAAAAAAAAACAATGTAGTAAATACTACAGAGTCCACAAAAATATTACAGTCCGCAAAAACACTACAGGTTTTTAACTATAGTAATACTACAGTATTTCATTTGCATTAACTCCATTAATTTCCATCCCGATTATCTCAATATGTGCCACCCATGAGTAAGAAACCAACATGCCAAGTATAGACCATATATTGTGTTCAATACAGGTTATAGAAAAGAGCAGAAGCTCTGAATTATCCGTTCAGACGGATAAGCCCCCACTTCTCTGTCAAAGATAGCAACATAAAAACACTATAGTAAATACTACAGTAACATCTACACAAACACTATAGTGATTGCTAAAGTATATATAATAGTTTTTAACTATAGTAATACTACAGTAGTTCTACTATTGTAAACTGTATATACAACAGTATACCTCAGTAAAGTCTGCAAAAACACTACAGTGAATACTATAGAATATAAATATAGTAATACTACAGTATTTATACCATAGTGTACTGATTCAGAGGGTTTGGGTTAAATGTGGAAGACACATTTCGGTTGAATGAATTCAGTTGTGCAAATGTTCCTATAGTATTTTTTTCATGTGGGAGTAGAGGTCCCAGCAGAGAGAATGACTTGAAACTAAATAATATCTGGGGGGTTTTACCAGAAGAGGGCAGCAATGTAAGTTCCACAACCATTCTGCATAGAGCATGTCTTTTTAATTTTTGCATTTTATTTAGCCATTATTTAATTAGGTATGTCAGTTAAGAACAAATTCTTATTTTACAATGATGGCCTACCCCGGCCTAACCCTCCCCTAACCTGGACGATGCTGGACCAATTGTGCACCACCACATGGGACTCCTGATCATGGCCAGTTGTGATACAGCCCAGGACCGAACCAGGGTCTCTAGTGACACATCTAGTACTGAGATGCAATGCCTTAGACCGCTGCGCCACTGCAGGGTGTTCAGGCATTTGACCCAGCTCAGACATGAACACCTTGATCCAGCTAATCATGGTTTTGATGATGAAAGGAATCAGTGTTGGGCTGAAACAAAAGACGACAATCCCTTAGTCTCCAAAAGCTGCAGGTGACTGCTGCTCCACAAGTAACTTACATGCACTTTTATGCCTCGTGAATGGTCGGTGCATCTGTCTTGTGATTACGAGGCTAGCACATTTATACATCCCTAAAGATATACACTTCAGTCCCATTACCATAGGCAGGCACAGTGTAATTACAGTGTTACATAATACTTATAATAAATCAGTGTAAATTGTGCTAACACTGTACATAGTGTGCCTAAGTAACTACCATAAGTATCAGTGACACTTATTTTAAAGTGGGGCCCTCACACAGACATTGTACTTAATGGTACATCATTTGAGTTTGTCCAGTAGAGGGATTCTATGCACAATTATAAAGGCACAATTTACTGGCCCTGTTTACAATGTCCCTCTTTTGTCACTGGATGGCAGTATGTCACTATTCCAAATCATGTACGTTTCATACCATTAGCACTGTAACAGTTTAAGCTATATGGGATTGCATAATAACTATAGTTTTTCCATAGCATACTATAGAACAGGTGTACTGTCTACACAAGTGAGTATCATTAGCAAAAATGTCAAATGGTACAAGTTGACGTCGTACAAGATAGACATACAGTGGGGAGAACAAGTATTTGATACACTGCCGATTTTACAGGTTTTCCTACCTACAAAGCATGTAGAGGTCTGTAGTTTTTTATCATAGGTACACTTCAACTGTGAGAGACGGAATCTAAAACAAAAATCCGGAGAATCACATTGTATGATTTTTAAGTAATTAATTTTCATTTTATTTTATTGATACATCAGAAAAGCAGAACTTAATATTTGGTACAGAAACCTTTCTTTGCAATTACAGAGATCATACATTTCCTGTAGTTCTTGACCAGGTTTGCACACACTGCAGCAGGGATTTTGGTCCACTCCTCCATACAGACCTTCTCCAGATCCTTCAGGTTTCGGGGCTGTCGCTGGGCAATACGGACTTTCAGTTCCCTCCAACGATTTTCTATTGGGTTCAGGTCTGGAGACTGGCTAGGCCACCCCAGGACCTTGAAATGCTTCTTATGGAGCCACTCCTTAGTTGCCCTGGCTGTGTGTTTCGGGTCGTTGTCATGCTGGAAGACCCAGCCACGACCCATCTTCAATGCTCTTACTGAGGGAAGAAGGTTGTTGGCCAAGATCTCGCAATACATGGCCCCATCCATCCTCCCCTCAATACGGTGCAGTCATCCTGTCCCCTTGGCAGAAAAGCATCCCCAAAGAATGATGTTTCCACCTCCATGCTTCACGGTTGGGATAGTGCTCTTGGGGTTGTACTCATCCTTCTTCTTCCTCCAAACACAGCAAGTGGAGTTTAGACCAAAAAGCTCTATTTTTGTCTCATCAGACCACATGACCTTCTCCCATTCCTCCTCTGGATCATCCAGATGGTCATTGGCAAACTTCAGACGGGCCTGGACATGCGCTGGCTTGAGCAGGGGGACCTTGCATGTGCTGCAGGATTTTAATCCATGACGGTGTAGTGTTTTACTAATGGTTTTCTTTGAGACTGTGGTCCCAGCTCTCTTCAGGTCATTGACCAGGTCCTGCCATGTAGTTCTGGGCTGATCCCTCACCTTCCTCATGATCATTGATGTCCCACGAGGTGAGATCTTGCATGGAGCCCCAGACCGAGGGTGATTGACCGTCATCTTGAACTTCTTCCATTTTCTAATAATTGCGCCAACAGTTGTTGCCTTCTCACCAAGCTGCTTGCCTATTGTCCTGTAGCCCATCCCAGCCTTGTGCAGGTCTACAATTTTATCCCTGATGTCCTTACACAGCTGTCTGGTCTTGGCCATTGTGGAAAGGTTGGAGTCTGTTTGATTGAGTGTGTGGACAGGTGTCTTTTATACAGGTAACGAGTTCAAACAGGTGCAGTTAATACAGGTAATGAGTGGAGAACAGGAGGGCTTCTTAAAGAAAAACTAACAGGTCTGTGAGAGACAGATTTCTTATTGGTTGGTAGGTGATCAAATACTTATGTCATGCAATAAAATGCTAATTAATTACTTAAAAATCATACAATGTGATTCTATGGATTTTTGTTTTGGATTCCGTCTCTCACAGTTGAAGTGTACCTATGATAAAAACTACAGACCTCTACATGCTTTGTAAGTAGGAAAACCTGTAAAATCGGCAGTGTATCAAATACTTGTTCTCCCCACTGTAGAAATGGTAGCACAGGGTTTCCCTGTGAGAGAGACGGATGCAGAATACAAGAGGTGATTTAACGATGGCTGTTAACATGTGAAGCTAGCTTTGTCCCATCTCATCATGTTGACATTTCTTCTCTCTATACTGAGGCCCAGAAGCCACTGGGCCTCAGTATAATCTCTGCAGCCACCGATATGAAGCTCATTAATAGATAATTCAGTCCAGGAAACCACGTAGGGCTCATTTATCAATGAGGCATTGTGAATTGCATGAGAGCAAAATCACATTATCATATGTCACCCAAGATGATCAAATAATATTTCTTTGCTGTAAATGACATCACACTGCACTAAAATTGAGAAAATTATATTTGCACAAAAGCGGGGCTGGTGGGGGAGAGAGAAAGACTCAGAGCATGTCATCAAGGTATTTTTATGCAAATAACACACTGGCATAATTGCTGCAATCTTGAAATGTGGATATCTCCATCTTTGATTAGTGTGTTTTCCTCCCTGCTATGAATGAGAAACACTGCTTATTTGAGATAATCAGTATCCTTTACTAGTAGGATGAGTTTAACATTCTTCCAGACCCCAACCTCAGAAACATCTCAGTGCGTCTCTCAAACGTTAACCTTGTCCCCAGGCTTAATTGCTATGTTGAGAGAGAGCTTACACAGAAATGTGATCTCAGTCATTTTGTGTTGTAGAGATACAGTACGGTTGCTTGCCTTTACTGTGAACTAAATGTAAAAATCACTGTCGCCTAGTTGAAAGTTTCACACGTACACTGTATCAATGGAACATTGGTAATACTATGAACACTTTATAATTACACTTCATTATCAATATGAGCCCAATTAGCCAGAGAGGGATGGAGTGCCCTTTGAAAATTGCATTCCTCCGAAGGCTGTCTCTCAGTCAATTCTAGGGAGGTTGGAAATGAACAGTGCACTGAGCTTGCACTAGTTTGTACTGTCAGAACTCTGAAGCTGTTGCAATACAACATTGACACAATTTGTAGAAGATAATGACTATGTATTATGATATTGCTGTGGCAGCGATAATCATCCCTTATGTCTGAGTGTAATATCAGCACTTAGAATAGATCACCACAGTTGTCATCCACCTAATAATTTGTAAATAAACCCCCACGTTTCCTGTCTGCTGAAAGAGGCTAGCAAAACCATTTTAGTACAGGAAGCCTTGTGCTATCTCAGTTCATTCTACTCCACCTCACACCAGGGCAGTCTGGTAGCATCACAGTATATTTTGTTCTCATAGGACAAGTTCACTACGTCAGTGGTTGCCAACTCCAGTCCTCCAGTACCCCAGTACACATTTTTTATTGTAGCCCTGGACAAGGAGACCTGATTCAACTTGTCATCCAATCATCAGGCCCTCAATGAGTTAAATCAGGTGTTTTATTGTCCGGAGCTACAACAGAAATGTATGCTGTTGGAGATACTGTAGGACTGGAGTTGGGAAACACTGCACTAGATAAACACAAGACATGGGCCATTGGGTCAAGGGTCAAGATCATCACTTCAGACAGCGGGAGAAGGATTATCGAAGAGAGGGCCTGACCTGAGACTGACTAAATAACTTCAATTCATTGTAGACTACTAAAGCAACTGCACCCCTAGAAAGAATATGGCCAATGGTATAAATACAGCCGGTATCCAAGTGGTTGGGTCTGAAGTCCAATTCAGCTGTCTCTCTAAGAAGAGTCTATATGGTTACTTTGGAATCCCCATTCTCTCAACCTGATTTGTCCGTCCATGTCTACTGTTTAACAGATTTGCCCTAATTGCTGCATTGAATTCCCACCATCCTACTGCTAGCTTTGATTTCCATGCTTCCTCACACCAACAGCCTAGTGCTGAACGTAACTTGGGAGTATGATAATGAAAGATCTGACTAGTAACCTGATGTTGAATCAAACCCCAGCATCTCTTTGTAATTACACATGGCTGTCGGGGTCCTGTCTTGTGCACACCACGTCTAGACGTCTGTGGCTAGGGAGGAGCCCTGGCTGCAGAGTGCAGTTAACACAATCCCATTCGAATTCACCATAAATACTGTACAGCTTAATTCATTGGACAGAGACTATGAAGGCTTGTTCTCATGCACCCCACACGCCGTCTCCTCTCCTCTGCCTATTTAATGAATTAAATCAATTAGAAGAACTTGTGCCCGGATTCACAAAACCTTAAGAAAACATTTCATCTTAACTGTCATTTTTTCCATTAACTATAGACTTATGAAGAACATTAAGCAAAGTTGCTATTCCTCAAAAAGGTTATTTGAAATGTTCTTGCACTATTTCTTATGTTTCTCCTTAAGCAAAAAGTTAAGAAGAAATGTCATTCTTAAAAATAAATGTTTGTGAGAAGTGTTTTGTGAATTTGGGCTCTGGTCTGTTAAGAAATAAGATTAAATAAATAATAATTGTCACGTTCTGACCATGGTTCTTGTGTGTTTTCCTTGTTTTAGTGTTGGTCAGGATGTGAGCTGGGTGGGCATTCTATGTTGTGTGTCTAGTTTGTCTACTTCTATTTTTGGCCTGATATGATTCTCAATCAGAGGCAGGTGTTAGTCATTGTCTCTGATTGGGAACCATATTTAGGTAGCCTGTTTTGTGTTGGGATTTGTGGGTGATTGTTTCCTGTCTTTGTGTCTATGCACTAGATAGGACTGGTTTCGGTTTTCACATTTGTTGTTTTGTCATTTGAAGTGTTCAGTTGGGATTTATTATTAAAGAAGATGAACACTCAGCACGCTGCGCTTTGGTCCTCTCTTTCCCAGGAAGAAAGCTGTTACAATAATAATAATATACAGTACCCGTCAAAAGTTTGGACACACCTACTCATTCAAGGGTTTTTCTTTATTGGACTATTTTCTACTTTGTAGAATAATAGTGAAGACGTCAAAACTATGAAATAACACATATGGAATCATGTAGTAATCAAAAAAGTGTTAAACAAATCCAAATATATTTTCTATTTGAGATTCTTCAAAGTAGCCACCCTTTGCCTTGATGACAGATTTGCACACTCTTGGCATTCTCTCAACCAGCTTCATGAGGAAGTCACCTGGAATGCATTTCAGTTAACAGGTGACCCTTGTTAAAAGTTAATTTGTGGAATTTCTTTCCTTCTTAATGCGTTTGAGACAATCAGTTGTGATGTGACAAGGTAGGGGTGGTATACAGAAGATAGCCCTATTTGGTAAAAGACAAAGTCCTTATTATGGGAATACCAGCTCAAACAAGCAAAGAGAAACGACAGACCATCATTACTTTAAGACATGAAGGTCAGTCAATCCGGAAAATTTCAAGAACTTTGACAGTTTCTTCTAGTGCGGTCGCAAAAACCATCAAGCGCTATGATGAAACTGGCTCTCATGAGGACAACCACAGGAAAGGAAGACCCAGAGCTACCTCTGCTGCAGAGGATAAGTTCATTAGAGTTACCAGCCTCAGAAATTGCAGCCAAAATAAATACTTCACAGAGTTCAAGTAACAGACACATCTCATCATCAACTGTTCAGAGGAGACTGCGTGAATCAGGCCTTCATGGTCGAATTGCTGCAAAGAAACCACTACTAAAGGACACCAATAAGAAGAAGAGACTTGCTTGGGGCAAGAAACACAAGTAATGGACATTAGACCGGTGGAAATCTGTCCTTTGGTCTGATGAGTACAAATTTGAGATTTTTTGGTTCGAACAGCCGTGTCTTTGTGAGACGCAGAGTAAGTGAACGGATTATCTCCGCATGTGTGGTTCCCACCATGAAGCATGGAAGAGGAGGTGTTGGGGTGCTTTGCTGGTGACACTGTCTGTGATTTATTTATAATTCAAGGCACACTTAATCAGCAGGGCTACCACAGCATTCTGCAGCAATACGCCATCCCATCTGGGGGACAATTATTTGTTTTTCAACAGGACAATGACCCAACACACCTCCAGGCTGTGTAAGGGCTATCTGACCAAGGAGAGTGATGGAGCGCTGCATCAGATGACTTGGCTTCCACAATCACCCGACTTCAACCCAGAGATGGTTTGGGATGAGTTGAACTGCAGAGTGAAGGAAAAGCAGCCAACAAGTGCTCAGCATATGTGGGAACTATTTCAAGACTGTTGGAAAAGCATTCCTCATGAAGCTGGTTGAGAGAATGCCTAGTGTGAAAAGCTGTCATCAAGGCAACAGGTGGCTATTTTGAAGAATCTCAAATATATTTGCATTTGTTTAACCCTTTTTGGTTTTCTAGATGGTTCCATATGAGTTATTATATAGTTTTGATGTCTTCACTACTTTTACAATTTAGAAAATAGTACAAATTAAGAAAAACCCTTGAATTAGTAGGTTTCTCCAAACTTTTGACTGATATTGTACTCATATATATTGTTGTGAGAATCAATCCTGCTTCCATAAGGCAAACACTTCTAGTATAATGCTAATGAGTGATGCTGGGCTTTCACTTCAATTGGATTTAGAAAATCAATGTGCGGTTGGCATATGTTCTGTTGGCAGCCAGCTCCTGGGAGCTCAGTTAGAGTACAGTCATTTACATAAACTCCAACTGTCAGTCTTATTGGACTTAACCCCCTGTATGAGTAAAGTCAAATACTTTGTTTTATATTCCAACTACAGTGGCATTCACTAAAAGGCCTATGTAATAAGCGAGAAGGTACGGTGTACTGTATCATACGCAGTATTTATTGACCTTGTACCTGGTTCTCAAATATAAACAGAAGAATGTGTTATCGTTAAGCAATACGGCACGAGGGGTGTGGTACATGGCCAATATACCACGGCTAAGGGCTGTTCTTACGCACGACTCATCGTGGAGTGGCTGAACACAGCCCTTAGCCGTGGTATATTGACCATATACCATAAACCCCTGAGGTGCCTTATTGCTATTACAAACTGGTTACCAACGTAATTACAGCAGTAAAAATCTATATTTTATCATACTCGTGGTATACGGTCTGATATACCATGGCTGTCAGCCAATAAGCATTCAGGGCTCGAACCACTCAGTTTATAATTACTGTTAAGGAATGTATGATATGTAACCAGATATGTCACCAACATGCTCGTTATTGTTTTTAAAATGTTTTTCAAGTTAACGGGAAACATCAGTTGTCTTGTTTAAATACGTGATTACTACTGCTTTGGAGCTTGTTAACATAGAGTACAGTATTTTAGGTTCATCAAATATGCAATGCCATTGACTATGATTCAATGTATAGAGCATCGCATCCTCCCCAAACAACAAAGGTCTATCAACATTCTTCCTGAACAGTAGCGTATTTCCTCCTTCAAAGGTCTTCCATTCAGTCCCCAACCAATCCCAACCTCGCTGGCCGTTTGATATTCAAAATCCCCTACTCCCCTCTGAAGATGACTTGTCTCCCGTGCAGGTAAATTGAAGACACGTTGCAGTAGATCACAGCCAACTGAGGCTTTGCCACCATAGGTCTTCTGGCGGCACAATGCCCCATGCCTAGGTTTGCAAAATTCCAGTAACTTTCCCTAAATTCCCTAGTTTTCCAGAAATCACAGTTGGAAGATTCACAGAATCAGGAGGGAATAAGCAGGAAATCCGAGAATCATTCAACCAGGTTTTCTGGTAAAGTTACCGTAATTTTGCGGAAGACACATTTTAGTTGAATGCATTCTGTTGTACAACTGACGAGGTATCCCCCTTTTCCTTTACTTTCTTATCAGTTTCACAGACGGCACATGACACTTAGCCCCCCGTCTATATTCAGCCTTCATCCCCCCAGTAATGGCCAAACTGAATTGCCACGCAGAGAGTGTGTGTGTATGAGTATGCGTGTGTGTCTTCATCTCATAGCATCGATAGAACTAGAAAACGGCCGTGGTGATGCAGTCTGCAGGTCACCTACCTGTCTGTCAGGTAATTTAATCAGGATCACAGACTCATAATCCCCATGAGGCTCCTCTCTCTGTCCTCACAGTAGTGGGTTTTGCACTGGCTCAATCATTCAAACCACATTGATGTGAGTCAGTGAAGTAGTAGTGACTCACCGAAAATGTAATAATGTTAAACTACGTTCAGGTTGAGGAACCATCTAACATTATATGTTGTAAAATACTGAACTGCCCCTTTAATCTTAGATCTAGGAGAACCCCACTTCCTCCAGATTAGCACTGTTAACCTCACCCCACTTCCTCCATATTAGTACGGTTAACCTCACCCCCACTTCCTCCATATTAGTACGGTTAACCTCACCCCACTTCCTCCATATTAGTACGGTTAACCTCACCCCCACTTCCTCCAGATTAGTGCGGTTAACATCACCCCCACTTCCTCCATATTAGTACGGTGAACCTCACCCCCACTTCCTCCATATTTGTGCTGTTAATCTCACCCCCACTTCCTCCAGATTAGTGCTGTTAACCTCACTCCCACTTCCTCCAGATTAGTGCTGTTAACCTCACCCCCACTTCCTCCAGATTAGGGCTGTTAACCTCACTCCCACTTCCTCCAGATTAGTGCTGTTAACCTCACTCCCACTTCCTCCAGATTAGTGCTGTTAACCTCACCCCCACTTCCTCCAGATCAGTGCTGTTAACTTCACCCCCACTTCCTCCAGATTAGTACGATTAACCTCACTCCCACTTCCTCCAGATTAGTACAATTAACGTCATCCCCACTTCCTCCAGATTAGTACGGTTAACCTCACCCCCACTTCCTCCAGATTAGTGCTGTTAACCTCACCCCCACTGTTACATTCCCCAGTTTCTGTGTTGTGGTTTTGTGTGTATGTGTGTGTTTCAGGATGGATTCCTGAAATTCCCCCAAGCAGCTGATTGGTCGGCCCCATTGCTAATTGGAGCTGACCCCGCCCTCTCGTCAGAGGATACAGCTGTATCCCATTACAGACTCCTTCTGAAGCTAGAAAAGCCAGTGTTCCTTTGTTCTTAGAGAGCTGATGGTTATCCTGTGTTGGGTGTTTATCAGATAGAGCTGATTGTTATGTTCTGTGTTAGTTTATTTCTCAGACAGCGAGAGCTTCTTTGATGTCCTGTGTTAGGTTTTTTTTGTGAAGTAGTTTGTAGCCGGTCCTGCGCAGGTATATTTATGTCCTAAGGACTGTTTTGATTATTGAAATTGTTTACTTAGGCTTGGATTATTGTTTCATCTGTTCCCAGGGGGGAAGGGTGAGGCACCTAGAGTGTTTAGGCAAGAGGCCTGCGGGCATACATAACCCGTAGTATTTACTGTCTATGCACACTAGGTAAGACCTGGGCGGACCACTCCCTGTATTTTGGTTAGCGCACCAGCTGGTGCTAAATTAGATAAGTAGTGGGTAGGCAGGTAAGGTAGGAGAGGGGGCTTTGACATTTACTTTATTTTCTTTGGTTCCGTCCAGCCCCTTTACCCCAAATTTAAATAAATTCCTCACCACCAACCTTGAGGTTACTGCTAGAATCACCAAATCACCTGAAAATATTATTGAACTTATCCTCTGAACTTATCCTCCTCAGTCTTTTCCTGTGGCGGTGCTCATGAGAGCCAGTTTCATCGCTTGATGGTTTTTGAGACAGCTTTTTGAGACAGCTTGCATTGAAGGAACATTTTTGTTTCATAGATGGGTTGGCTGACAATGTCACAAAAATGATGCGTGCCATTTGATGGGGCGGAAGCCTTGCTTTGTAGTGATTCTGACTGGTCCGATAGCTAGCAACAGTGACAAGACGCAATGTGGGGACTTGTAGGTGGATCGTTTCAGTTAGTTTTATCTAGTTCTTGATACCATGTCCTGTTTTGACTTTCATGTCAATGTCTAAGATTTGCAAGGTATCTGGCCAACAACTGTAATGTATTTGAAACCACAATTTCATGGTATCCAATTGTTGTAGTAGCTACTATCTTGTATCATCGCTACAACTCCCGTACGGGCTCGGAAGAGACGAAGGTTGAAAGTTATGCGTCACTGGCATCCAACCCGGAAGCCAGCTGCACCAATGTGTCGGAGGATACACTGTGCACCTGGCAACCTTGGCTAGCGCACACTGTGCCCGGCCCGCCACAGGAGTCACTGGTGTGCAATGAGACAAGGACATCCCTACCGACCAAGCCCTCCCTAACCCGGACGACGCTAGGCCAATTGCGCGTCGCCCCACGGACCTCCCGGTCGCGGCCGGTTACGACAGAGCCTGGGCGCGAACCCAGGGACTCCGATGGCACAGCCCTTAACCACTGCGCCACCCGGGAGGCTATGTATTTATATTTTCAATAAACATTTGGAGTCTTGAGTCCCCACGTATGCTGAGCACTTGTTGGCTGCTTTTCTTTCACTCTGCGATCCAAACCATCTCTGCATTGACGGGTGATTGTGGAGGCCAAGTCATCTGACGCAGCACTTCGTCACTCTCCTTGGTCAAATAGCCCTTACACAGCCTTGAGGTGTGTTGGGTCATTGTCCTGTTGAAAAACAAATCGTTGTCCCCCAGATAGGATGGCGTATTGCTGCAGAATGCTGTGGTAGCCCTGCTGATTAAGTGTGCCTTGACTTATAAATAAATCACAGACCGTGTCACCAGCAAAGCACCCCAACACCTCCTCTTCCATGATCATCCGTTAACCTACTCTGCATCTCACAAAGACAAACATTTGGACTCATCAGACCAAAGGACAGATTTCCACTGGTCTAATATCCATTACTCATGTTTCTTGGTTCAAGTAAGTCTTATTGGTGTCCTTTAGTGGTTTCTTGGCAGCAATTTGACCATGAAGGCCTGATTCACGCAGTCTCCTCTGAACAGTTGATGAGATGTGTCCGTTACTTGAACTCAGTGAAGTATTTATTTGGGCTGCAATTTCTGAGTCTAACTCTGAACTTATCCTCTGCAAGTTAGCTCTTAGTCTTTTCCTGTGGTGGTGCTCATGAGAGCCAGTTTCATCGCTTGATGGTTTGAGACAGCACTTGATTCAACTTTCAAAGTTCTTAAAGTAATAGACTGTTTCTCTTTGCTTATTTGAGCTGTTATCTACATAATATGGACTTTTACCAAATAGGGCTATCTTCTGTATACAACCCCTATCTTCTCACAACACAACTGACTGTCTCAAACGCATTGAGAAGGAACACAATTCCACAAACTAACTTTTAACAAGGCACACCTGTTAATTGAAATGCATTCTAGGTGACTACCTCATGAAGCTTGAGAGAATGCCAAGTGTGCAAAGGGTGGCTACTTTGAAGAATATCGAATAGAATATATATTTTGATTTGTTTAACCCATTTTTTTGTTGCTACATGATTCCATATGTGTTTTTTCATAGTTTTGATGTCTTCACTATTATTCTACAATGTGTAAAAATTAAGAAAAAACCTTGTGTCAACTTTTGACACGTACTATATACAGTGGGGCAAAAAAGTATTTAGTCAGCCACCAATTGTGCAAGTTCTTCCACTTAAAAATATGAGAGGCCTGTAATTTTCATCATAGGTACACTTCAACTATGACAGACAAAATGAGAAGGAAAAAAATCCAGAAAATCACATTGTAGGATTTTTTATGAATTTATTTGCAAATTATGGTGGAAAATAAGTATTTGGTCAATAACAAAAGTTTATCTCAATACTTGGTTATATACCCTTTGTTGGCAATGACAGAGGTCAAACGTTTTCTGTAAGTCTTCACAAGGTTTTCACACACTGTTACTGGTATTTTGGCCCATTCCTCCATTCAGATCTCCTCTAGAGCAGTGATGTTTGGGGGCTTTTGCTGGGCAACACGGACTTTCAACTCCCTCCAAAGATTTTCTATGGGGTTGAGATCTGGAGACTGGCTAGGCCACTCCGGGACCTTGAAATGCTTCTTACGAAGCCACTCCTTCATTGCCCGGGCGGTGTGTTTGGGATCATTGTCATGCTGAAAGACCCAGCCACATTTCATCTTCAATGCCCTTGCTGATGGTAGGCTTTGTTACTTTGGTCCCAGCTCTCTGCAGGTCATTCACTAGGTCCCACCCTGTGGTTCTGGTACTTTTGCTCACCGTTCTTGTGATCATTTTGACCCCACGGGGGTGAGATATTGCGTGGAGCCCCAGATCGAGGGAGATTATCAGTGGTCTTGTATGTCTTCCATTTCCTAATAATTGCTCCCACAGTTGATTTCTTCAAACCAAGTTGCTTACCTATTCCAGATGCAGTCTTCCCAGCCTGGTGCAGGTCTACAATTTTGTTTCTGGTGTCCTTTGACAGCTCTTTGGTCTTGGCCATAGTGGAGTTTGGAGTGTGACTGTTTGAGGTTGTGGACAGGTGTGTTTTATACTGATAACAAGTTCAAACAGGTGCCATTAATACAGGTAACGAGTGGAGGACAGAGGAGCCTCTTAAAGAAGAAGTTACAGGTCTGTGAGAGCCAGAAATCTTGCTTGTTTGTAGGTGACCAAATACTTATTTTCCACCATAATTTGCAAATAAATTCATTAAAAATCCTACAATGTGATTTTCTGGATTGTTTTTCTAATTTTGTCTGTCATAGTTGACGTGTACCTATGATGAACATTACAGGCCTCTCTCATCTTTTTAAGTGGGAGAACTTGCACAATTGGTGGCTGACTAAATACTCTTTTGCCCCACTATATAAATACAGTGCATTGGGAAAGTATTCCGACCTCTTGACTTTTTCCACATTTTGTTATGTTATAGCCTTCTTCTAGCCTAATATTGATAAAATATCTAGGAAAATCATTGACCCTGTTTGTCCTGATTTCCTCAAACAATAAACAGTACAATAGCATGAACAGTACAATAGCAGGTACTTAACTACAGTGAACAGTACAATAGCAGATATTAAACTACAGTGAACAGTACAATAGCAGATATTTAACTACATTGAACAGTACAATAGTAGGTATTTAACTACACTGAACAGTCCATGACCATCATTACCGTTGCCCCAACTAGACCTTGAGACATTCTTTTCCTCCCTACTGCATTATTTACCAATGTAACAGTTGTGTCGGTGAGGCCATTATATTTTGTATGAGGTAAAGAAGACTGGCCTGACACACACACACACACACCCACACACACGCACACGCAAATACACACACACACAGACACACACTCACCCACTCGCAGACACACGTTGTTACTTCGCTGCAAAAAAAGATGACAGGTTAAACAACATGCAGTCACACGCTCTGTAAATCATGCCATGTCCATCTTTGAAGAGATATGCGAAGGCCAAATCCTTTGTATTTGCTTGTCAAATAATATCTTAACTGAAAATCTAAACTCTCAATTTCCCTTTGTCTCACCACGCTTCTAAAACCCACGTCACCTTTTCTAAGTCAACATCTGTGGGGAATCCTGAACGAACTGAGGATTTTGTAGAGATAACAACACCGAATCCATTGTGTTTACACTACTAATAGCTCTTCCCCAGAGGGTATGACAAGCAATATCAAACCAGACGACAAAATTAGTTCACCCACACACGCTAAAGCGCACAGCAGTCTGGTCTTGAGGAATAAGTGGTAATTTTGGAGCAAAGAGTATAACATCTTGTCCCCTTGGCTTAAAAGAGGTGCATCAGACTGACGCTGATGATACGAATGGATCAGAGAGTCAAAGGATTATCTGTTAAACATGCTTGCCCAGAATCCCTATTCCATCAGACTACATTGGTTCACTAAACATCTATTCCTTATGTCACTGATTGGTCATCTACAAACTATCTAGCATTGAGTAAAGTCATCATCGGTTCTGACCAGAGATGAGTCTTGGGCCGAAGTCTGATTGTGTTGTCTACTCTTTAGTTTATAGTAACCTAATGATACATCATCAGGAGATAGCCAATCATGAATATCTTGTCCATGTACTCCCTTAGCACAGTTAGCTTCAGGTCAGCATGTACAAGTGGGGAACCTATACGAGTGTGAGGTTTGAAATGGAAATGTGTTTTTTTGCACAAATATAAGCACCCCCTATTTGACCTAACCTTTTTGGGATAGGGGGCAGCATTTTAAGTTTTGGATGAATAGCATGCCCAGAGTGAACTGCCTCCTACTCTGTCCCAGATGATAACATATGCATATTATTATTAGTATTGGATAGAAAACACGCTGACGTTTCTAAAACTGTTTGAATGATGTCTATGAGTATAACAGAGCTCATATGGCAGGCGAAAACCTGAGAAAAATCCAACCAGGAAGTGGGACATCTGAGGTTTGTAGTTTTTCAAGCTTGGCCTACTGAATACACATTGAGATATGGATGAGGTTGCCCTTCCTAGAGCTTCCACTAGATGTCAACCGTCTTTAGAAACTGGTTTCAGGATTCTGCTATAAAGGAAAGGCTCATGAGACCTCTTTTAGTCAGTGGTCTGGCAGAGAGCCTTGGTCTCATGAAGCGCGCTCCCGACAGAGTTACCTCTTGTTCCAGTGCTTTTCTGAAGACAAAGGAATACGCCGGTTGGAACATTATTGATGTTAAAAACATCCTAACGATTGATTCCATACATTGTTTAACATGTTTCTAAAGGACTGTAACGGAACTTTTAGACTTTTTGTCTGGATGAAGTGCCTGCGCCTCATGAAGATGGATTACTGGGCTGAACATGCTAACAATAAGTGGCTATTTGGAAATAAATGATGGAACTTTATGGAACAAATCAGTCATTTATTGTCGAACTGGGATTCCCGGGGAGTGCCTTCTGATGAAGATCATCAAAGGTAAGTGAATATTTATGGTGTTGTTTCTAACTTTGTTGATTCCAAAATGGCGGATATTCCTCTGGCTGTTTTGGGTTCTGAGCGCCGTTCTCAGATTATGCTTTTTCCGTAAAGTTTTTTTAAATCTGACACAGCGGTTGCATTAAGGAGAAGTCTATCTTTAATTCTGTGAATAACACTAGTATATTTTATCAATGTTTATTATGAGTATTTCTGCAAAATCACCGGATGTTTTGGAATCAAAACATTACTGCACTTAAGGCGCCAATGTAAACTGAGATTTTTGGATATAAATATGCATATTATCGAACAAAACATACATGTATTGTGTAACATGATGTCCTATGAGTATCATCTTATGAAGATCATCAAACGTTAGTGATTAATTGTATCTATATTTCTGCTTTTTGTGACTCCTATCTTTGGCTGGAAAAATGGCTGTGTGTTTTTTCGACTTGGAGGTGATCTACCATAATCATATGTTGTGCTTTAGCTGTAAAGCATTTTTTAAATCGGACACGATGGGTAGATTAACAAGATGTTTATCTTTCATTTGTTGTATTGGACTTGTTGATGTGTGAAAGTTACATATTTAAAAAAATGTTTTTTGAATTTTGCGCACTGACTTTTCTACGGAATGTTGTCGAGGGGTTCAGCTAGCGGAAGAAAGGTTTTAAACGCTTGAACAAACACTAGAACAAACTTTGTTCTTACATGACATTCACTTCATTGACATGGAAGAGAGGACACTCATTGATAAGAGTGACGTGGTGTTGTCATTGACAAGAGCATCAATCAGACCTCTGAACATTAGCCGGTGCAAGTGGGATTAACAATGTATCAAATTACAATCTATTTTAAAAAATAAATCAAAAGGATTTTCCAATACAGTGATTGCTGACATACTTGTTTAAAAGTAGTGCAGTGGAAATGGAATGCTACTTGAATTGAATGTAGAGATGATTGAATATTCTGTATTTATTCTAAGAAGTTCAAAGAAGACCATCAGAGGGAAAGTGATGCATTTCAATAAAACTCTCTATGAATGGAAACGGCATAATTGTATACTTTCCTTTCAAAATGTAAAGTGTAATTGGTTTAAAGCTGCAAAGATGATCCGCCATCATAGCTGCAATTATCAAAATACGATATCGTCCGTGATGCTCAGAAATGATTTAATTTCTATCAATGGGTAATTGTATCATTGGTTTCAAAAGTGCGGAGGAATGGGATGGCTCTGATTGATAAGCTCTTTGACTGGGAAATTACCGCCATGACTGGTTTCTTCCATACGGTGCACTCAGCATGTAATATAATACCGACTGCTTTCACTCCCTTTATGGATCTGCCCATTTTCATGTTGATTATACCTTTGTAATGGTTTCTATCTGGCTAGAGATGCTTTCAGAGAGGTTTTAACCGAGTAAATGTCATTTCAGTCTCTGTGAAATATCACTGCTGTTCCCACTGCGACCCAGCCAAGCCTTTCACAGGGCAGAAAGGAAAGGAGAAGGACTTGTACTACTTGATGCACTTTGGATGGTGCCCACGTTGATCGTGTTCCTGCTTACAAACATCTGGGCATCTGGATAGACGATAAGCTGTCTTTTTAAAAGCATATTGATGAGTTAGTTAAGAAGCTGAGAATAACAATGGGCTTCTTCTATAGAAATAGGTCATGCCCATCATTAGATAATAGAATGCAGATGCTTCAGTCGATGTTTCATTTGGTCTTAGATTATGGTGATACCATTTTAATTGAATGAATGCAGCTGCCATGTCATTGAAGCTGTTAGATACAGTTTTCCATAGTGCACTTAGTTTTATTACAGGTGACAGGTTTTGCACTCATCACTGCGTGCTCTATTGGAAAGTAGGTTTGCCTCTGATTTGTTTATAAAGTCCTATTTCAAAAAATGTCTAGTTTAGATTTACATTTCATTGAGTTGTCAACTAACCTGACTTTAACATGAAATCAATAAGAATTTGAACCGTGTCAGTGGATTTAGGTTAAAGGTTAGGTGAAAAACAGAAATTCCTTGACATGGAAACAACATTGATATATCCAGTTTGTGCCCAGTGGGACCATACCCGACGACAGGGATGGTTAACTCTGGAAATATCTGGAAATATCTGTTGATACAGACTTTAGTTTCTATGTATCCCATCTATGGATCAAAGTCTTCAGAGTTCCCTTGAACTAGATACATTGGTACCTCTCAGGCAGTTATTGTTGACCAATGTGTCTGTATTGTTGCATTTTGTATTCGCTTGTATTTAGTAAAATGAGTGAAATTGTAAAATGCAGGGCTCCCATCTGAAAGGGACTTTGGTCTCAATGGGACTCCCTGTTGAAAAAAAGGTATTATATACATTATATATGTATTTTTTATATAAAATAATCATACTGCATTTCCAAGACTTCACACAAGGCTTGCAGGTCAAGTGGTGTCACCGGTGGGATTTTTCATTAGATTCTATAATTTGTTTTTGGTGTCAGCTGTGGTATTTAGCATCAGATTCTTGGATTTCTTGCTGACAAAAATTGTTCTCTCAGCATAAGTAGACATTGCATCCCTAACATCTGAGGTAAATGGGTCATATCAGGAGTGCAATACAAATGATTAAAGATCTTGCAGCAACTTTCTGGCAGGTTCCTGAACATTATGTGATTACAGTGCATTCGGAAAGTATTCAGACCCCTTCACTTTTTCCACATTTTGTTAAGTTACAGCCTTATTCTAAAATGGATTCCATTGTTTTTGACCTCCTCATAAATCTACACACAATACCCCATAATGTTTGCAAATATACTTAAAAAAAACTTAAATACCACATTTACATAAGTATTCAGACCCTTTACTCAGTACTTTGTTGAAGCACCTTTGGCAGAGATTACAGCCTCGAGTATTCTTGGGTATGACGCTACAAGCTTGGCACACCTGTATTTGGGGAGTTTCTCCCATTATTCTCTGCAGATCCTCTCTGTCAGGTTTGATGGGGAGCGTTGCTGCACAGACATTTTCAAGTCTGTCCAGAAATGTTCGATTGGATTCAAGTCCGGGCTCTGGCTGGACCACTCAAGGACATTCAGAGACTTTTCCCAAAGTCACTCTTGCATTGTTTTGGCTGTGTTCTTAGGGTCTTTGTCCTGTTGGAAGGTGAACGTTCGCTCCAGTCTGAGGTCCTGAGCACTCTGGAACAGGTTTCATCAAAGATATCTCTGTACTTTGCTCTGTTCATATTTGCCTCAATCCAGTCCCTGCCACCACCATGCTTCACCGTAGGCATGGTATTGGCCAGGTGATGAGCGGTGCCTGGTTTCCTCTGGATGTGATGCTTGGCATTCAGGCCAAAGAGTTCCATCTTGGTTTCATCAGACCAGAGAATCTTGTTTCTCATGGTCTGATAATTATTTTGGTGCCTTTTGGCAAACACCAAGAGGACTGTCATGTGCCTTTTACTGAGAAGTGGCTTCTGTCTGGCCACTCTACCATAAAGACCTGATGGTTGTCCTTCTGGAAGGTTATCCCATCTCCACTGGAGCTCTGTCAGAGTGACCATTGGGTTCTTGGTCACCTCCCTGACTAAGGCCCTTCTACCTCAATTGCTCAGTTTGACCAGGCGGCCAGCTCTAGGAAGAGTCTTGGTAGTTCCAAACTTTTTCCATTTAAGAATGATGGCCACTGTGTTCTTGGGGACCATGCACTGTCAACTGTGGGACCTTATATAGACAGGTGTGTGCCTTTCCAAATCATGTCCAATCAATCGAATTTACTATAGGTGGACTCCAATCAAGTTGCAGAAACTTCTCAAGGACGATCAAAGGAAACAGGATGCACGTGAGCTCAATTTCGAGTATCATAGCAACGGGTCTAAATACTTACGTAAATATGTTTTTTGTTGTTGTTCTTTGCTAACATTTCTAAAAAACTGTTTTTGCTTTGCATTATGGGGTTTTGTGTGTAGATTGATGAGAGAAACAAAACAATGTAATATTTTTTTTTAAATAAGGCTGTCATGTTACAAAATGTGGAAAAGGTCAAGGGGTCTGCAAACTTTCTTAATGCACTGTATATTAAACAAATTGTAGATCTCCTATATTCCTTCCAATTCCATTTCCCAGGGCTCACTCTAAAAACATTTACAATATGTCACTAGAACTGTCTGATGTGAATGCTTTGCGATACATAACCCCCACATGCTGGGTTTCTTTACCATTTTCTAAAACTGCCACGGCATGTCTACAAGACCTTCCTGCTGGTAAATAAGATACATTGTAGGTAATGGTTAAGAGACCCATTTGTCTTTCCCAAGCCGTCTTCTTAGCTTCAACCGAACAAGTAATTAGGGAGTCTCCCAAATCACAAACTTTTCCCTATGTAGTGCATTACTTTTGGGCCCTGGTCAAAAGTAGTGCACTACATAGGGAAAAGGGCACCATTTGGGATGCAGACCTAAATGTTAGATGGCCTCAGGGAGGTTTCATGTTCACTTTCATGCACCTATTAGCTACCCCCGGCAATGCTTTCCACGTGTAATGAATGTGTTGTGCATTACATGTAAGTTCTACAGGAATAACCACATAGACTTGTGAGATAGGTTTCTTATAGCTTATATACTGTAGCTTGAAAAACAAATCGGTATAATTAAGCGCCATCGACCTGAAGTTCAATGTCTCTTGATGGCTATTTACACGTTTCATGCTTGCTAGATGTTGCAATGGTACTGTGTTTTACGATGAGCCATTTATATCAAGATATATAGACATATTATGTACATTCAATTGCCCAAAAAGGAGCATATCATGGCATAAAGAAGAGGGGAAATGAATCTCCATTCATGGTGTGGTGATACGGCTGGCAATGCTCTTTATCCTAGATAGCGAGCTGTTGAAAACAAAGATACTCATCTACAGCTCTCTACTGTAGCCCCTTCCTGCAGTCAAATGACTAGTGGCCTAATGTGTGGAATGTTCTTAATATACTTTAATAATTTCATAATTAATGAACTTTTTTTTTTTTAAACAGCCGAAAATCTGGTGTTTCTATGTCAAACGGTTTTGTTATATTTCAGTCTCCTGGGATGTATATTAAGTGTAATAATGGGGTGCAAACACAACCAAAATATCAACTATAAAGTACCACAGTATGAGTTATAATACCCATTAAACCTAGCGGTCAAACAGGGAAATGGTTCCAATAGTTTTTCCACCATTAATTTTGCCCATAGAGGGGATTTTAGAAACACTTCAAATAAGGGCTGTGTTTCGTGAAAGCTTACCCTGGTGTGACATTTTTAAAACCATGTAAGTCTCTCTAGGACAAGTTGACTTGTATCAATATACTTTCCTCTATTTACCCCCTCCAAAATGAAATGCTAATTAACTGCTTAGTCAGCCACCAATTGTGCAAGTTCTCCCACTTAAAAAGATGAGAGAGGCCTGTAATTTCATCATAGGTACACTTCAACTATGACAGACAAAATGAGAAGAAAAAAAATCCAGAAAATCACATTGTAGGATTTTTAATGAATTTATTTGCAAATTATGGTGGAAAACAAGTATTTGGTCAATAACAAAAAGTTTATCTCAATACTTTGTTATATACCCTTTGACAGAGGTCAAACGTTTTCTGTAAGTCTTCACAAGGTTTTCACACACTGTTGCTGGTATTTTGGCCCATTCCTCCATGCAGATCTTCTCTAGAGCAGTGATGTTTTGGGGCTGTTGCTGGGCAACAGACTTTCAACTCCCTCCAAAGATTTTCTATGGGGTTGAGATCTGGAGACTGGCTAGGCCACTCCAGGACCTTGAAATGCTTCTTACGAAGCCACTCCTTCGTTGCCCGGGCGGTGTGTTCGGGATCATTGTCATGCTGAAAGACCCAGCCACATTTCATCTTCAATGCCCTTGCTGATGGAAGGAGGTTTTCACTCAAAATCTCACGATACATGGCCCCATTCATTCTTTCATTTACACGGATCAGTCGTCCTGGTCCCTTTCCAGAAAAACAGCTCCAAAGCATGACGTTTCCACCCCCATGCTTCACAGTAGGTGTGGTGTTCTTTGGATGCAACTCAGCATTCTTTGTCCTGCAGGTCATTCACTAGGTCCCACCGTGTGGTTCTGGGATTTTTGCTCGCCCTTTTTGTGATCATTTTGATCCCATGGAGTGAGATCTTGCGTGGAGCCCCAGATTATGGGAGATTATCAGTGGTCTTGTATGTCTTCCATTTCCTAATAATTGCTCCCACAGTTGATTTCTTCAAACCAAGCTGCTTACCTATTGCAGATTCAGTCTTCCCAGCCTGGTGCAGGTCTACAATTTTGTTTCTGGTGTCCTTTGACAGCTCTTTGGTCTTGGCCATAGTGAAGTTTGGAGTGTGACTGTTTGAGGTTGCGGACAGGTGTCTTTTATACTGATAACAAGTTCAAACAGGTGCCATTAATACAGGTAACAAGTGGAGGACAAAGGAGCCTCTTAAAGAAGAAGTTACAGGTCTGTGAGAGCCAGAAATCTTGCTTGTTTGTAGGTGACCAAATACTTATTTTCCACCATAATTTGCAAATAAATTCATAAAAAATCCCACAATGTGATTTTCTGGAGAAAAAAAAGTTATAGTTCATAGTTGAAGTGTACCTATGATGAAAATTACAGGCCTCTCATATTTTTAAGTGGGAGAACTTGCACAATTGGTAGCTGACTAAATACTTTTTTGCCCCACTGTACTTTGGTTTCAAAATAGATTTGTTTAAGACTACCCTGATTTAGCCCACTGCAGTAAAAGGTTAAATATGTCCTCCAGTGATTTTTGAACTTTTCCTGTTGAAGCGATATCCCAAGTATAAATAAAGTCAAGTACACACACTAAAGGGTCAAATTAATATGTTTTGAGAAACATTTACATGTTTTAGATACAAATGCAAACACATAAACACACACACGCACACACACGTATGCCATGTCATGTCATACCTTGACCGGACACATCTACTTTCTAACGAGCCTGCGTAAATCAGGTGTTAAATTAGGTGAAAAGGAGACTGGAGAAGGACTTTAAACCTTAAAAGGATTTGTTAAAAACTGGAGCGTCAGACATCAAAAACCCCAGTCAGAATCACAGATGTAATCTCAGGCATGAACAGAGGAATTCATCTTTTCATTTATTCATTCATCAGCAGCTTAGTGTGCAGGTGGAACTAGCAGTGTGACTATACCAAAATCAGGTGGTAGCTCGATGCCACCGAAATGTATGAATGAGGACACAAAGGAAGAGAACACAAAGGAAATCCTCAGAGGTGGGGGTCATAGTTTCATCATCCCATGGTGTCCCATGGCCAACGGAATTGGTAAAGCAACTCATTTCAGAAGTAAAATTATTATTCTTAATTTTTTTAAATTCAGAATGTTAATTATTTGATGTCTGCCTGGTAGGGGTGGAATGAGAGTATGCTGCGGCAGGGTAGCTTAGTGGTTAGAGTGTTGGACTAGTAACCACAAGGTTGCAAGTTCAAACCCCCGAGCTGACAAAGTACAAATCTGTCCTTCTGCCCCTGAACATGCAGTTAACCTAGGCCGTGATTGAAAATAAGAATTTGTTCTTAACTGACTTGCCTAGTTAAATAAAGGTAAAATAAATAGAGAGGGTTAGGATTTCTGCATATAGTTGAAAGACAAAAAAAAGCCCTCATGGAATGAATGTATCCAAACTGGAATAGTGCAATGCAAAGTGAGCCAACAGCTTTTTCCTTTCACTGATGAAATAACTAGAGCTCAAATGTAGGCCAAGACATTGATTGATTGATTTATTATAGCTTTATTATACCTGTATCACTGAAGTAATATGTATACTTGGGAAATGTGTCAAATAGCTTCTTGGGAGCTTGTCAGGAAGGCATTCAGGTGAAACGTTACAATATTTTCGCACTCATTAGTCTATATCATAATTCAATTCTCACACAAACAAGCTTCAACAAAACATATTTGATTCATGCCTATCAAGTTCCCAGCCCTTCAAGTCTCTTCACTGTTCCCCAGGGCAGTATTTCTCTATATATAGGTAGAGTTTATGTTGGGCATATTTTCTAACTGCAAAACCTACACGCAAGTAATATCATGCTGTGCCCCACTGATTTCCCTGTCGCCTGGACTGCAACATATAATATTACATTTGCCCCAGAACAGTTGTTTCAGTGTGGCAACAATTCCTCATGGAATACTAAGACTTAGAAGCTGTGTGCTGCTGGATGAGAGGCACTCCATTAACCAAAAATCCCTGCAATGAATCGGCAACAATCAATAACTCTGCTACATTTTGCTAGATTCCCACGTGACCCCTCTGCTCTCCAATTCATCAGCAGTTCATTTAGCCTTATCTCAATGGTATTATGAGGGAATTCAAATTGAAAAAGCAATATTGGAGAAGAAGAATTAACACCAGGTGCATAAAAGGTCAACATTATAGAATAGGGGGAAAAAAGGCAACAAATGACATTTAACTTGCAATCACTGAAATGTCATTTAGAAGAGATGAAGGAAAACATTTGCCGGAGCAGCTTGCGTCCTGCAAGACTATAGAGACAAAAGTGCAGATGAGAGCATGCTTTTAGAATGAAAGAAAAAATGTCCTGTTTAGTAAAAGCTAGACTATAACCACTGGCGTGTGAAAAATATTCAGACATCTTCATTTGTAGCAAAACTGTGGTACTCGGAAGCTTTCTAAATTCCAGTCAAACATACCTACAAAAGCTTGTTTTAATTTGATATAAACATTTTAATACATGTCTGCATGTATGCTACTTCTCAAGTAGATACATTGTTCCAACTCTGCAGGCACGGCAAGTGAACGACAAAGAATAATTTTAGAGGGCCAAATTGGAGATGCAAAGGGTCGTGACACGTAAGTCACAGAGGGAGCTTGTCTTATCTCGCCTTCCACATCTAAGATTCAGTCTGTCCTGGCGGAATATCACTTTCTCCTCTTATAAGAGGGAAGAGAGTGGGGACTGTAATGGATACAGTTGATCAGGGTATTCAACTGCTTGAGCTACTGTCCATTAGAGATGATGTCATCCATAGCCTTGGATGTTTTCCCGAATCAACGGACTGCCATTCGAGTTGAATAGTGTGCCCTGGGATGTCACTCAGGTCATTGTTTACCTGAAAGAAAGGTCTCCCAGTGCTTCACGCTGTTTACAGTCTTCAAAACAGTCACACCGAGTCTATCTGGATGTTAATTGAAACCTGAATCCACAGAATGCTGTAGGCTATTATCATCCGCTTTCGGATTCAGTTGCAAGGATGCTGCGGTTTGTCAATATAAAAATGTGTGAAAAAGACATTTCAGGGGGAAGGAGCTTCATAGAAATGCAGTTTTATTTTGAAGCTTCCGAAGCATTACATGTGATTATATTATATTACCACATAAATTAATGCTCAAGATCTGCAAGATTTTTACAGTGACAAACATTTTCTTCTACAAAGACAGATATTCATTGTTTTAGGAGGAACATCACTTATGGTTGAGTATTTTTAAAGGAACCACACACTTTTATTTAAAGCCTAAATAATTAACCATGGAAGCGAAAACCAGTCATACCAACTAATTGACTGTCAATGCAGTGCGATGATTCCAGTGGAGACAGCTGGGTTTTTAATATCTTAGAGCACTATAGTCGAGTACATGGTCAGTAAATTAGCTGGCACTTTCCCCAGCCAGCACATCACTCCTGTTTGTTGTATAGAAATTAAATAGGACAATTTTTTAAGAATTGGTTCCTTGAACCAGGGCCAAACTGGATCCAACCCTCTTAGCCATCTATTATTTTAGGGAGAGGGGAATGGGGAAGTTTAAGTTGGGACAGTACTTTTACTTTGCACTTTAAAATGTTTGCCTCACACAATCGATGCTTGACTGCACTGGACCCATCTAATGAACATCCTAGCTCATCTCACATTCACATTGATTTCTGATGCCTCTAGCCACATGTCCCTGTGGAAAACTTAATTCATCTCATAAACCGCGATGCCCCAGAGCCCCTTTCATCCAAACGCCAAGACCTCCTCTGGGCGCAGATGAGTCTTATGTGGAGAAGAGTAACAAGGAGGGGTAGGTTGTAATGTTTTTGTGGATCGACAGGAGAGTCGGCATATCAGAACCGGAATCTTAGCAGGTGTGAGAAGCAAACAGGTAAACTGCACATGTGAGATGGATTCAAATACGCCATCCATGTTGAAAAATTAACATCTGGAATTAAAAAGGTCTTTCAAGCTGACCTATGAGGGTGACTAGGTGGCTAGGACCACAAGGGTATGATGCGGCCCCACAGGTGGAGGCGGTTGTGGCTTTGAAAGCACCTCTGTGCCAGCGATGCCAGTGATTGACCTCATGCCGAATCCTCAGTGTCTAAAAGCTTCTCAACAGCAGGAGATGGTAATGGAATGTCCTATACCCCACGCCCACCTCATCCTTCCCTTTCACAATGACAAGCCAATTAAAGAGTAGGAGCTCTATGATAGGAAGCACGTCTACGCTCTCGGTAGCAAGCCCATTGTTCATGGATGGGCTGAGGAATAACAGCATAGCAGGTGGTTTGGAATTATAGACACGGAGATCACGATTGAAAACCGGCAAAAAGGAAATGTCTGTGTAGGTAGAGAGTTGTGAGTAATGTACTACAGACTCTGAAGTTATTAGCCATCAGTCATCCATAGCTACAAAATACATTGCTAATGCAGCAGGTTGGCACATTTGTGTGTTATTTTGTCAAATCCAACTTAATCTCAGGAAATCACACTTTAAACTGACCTGAAAATCACTGTCTACCACAGACATACTGAACATACACTGGTTGAATCTAGCATCTATACGATCTAAGATATCAACTTGATCTCCAATTAGATTGTACCTAACGTTTACAGCATTGTTGCCGTGGCAAATAACCCATTACAATTTTCTGTTCAATGGCTGCCGGATTGGATTTGGCCTTCCAGCTTTTACCTGTTTTGGAAGGGATTTGTGATGCAAAGCAGTCGGTCATAGCCTCCATGTTAATTGTTTTTCACAACATGACCTCCCCTCGGGCATTTGAACCACATCGCTGTGAAGAAAACGGAACGATAAAGGTGACTTAAGGGTGTTTGAAGGGTGACTGCTCCCAATGCCTGAGCCAAACCTGGTGTGATGTTCATGTGAAATGACTTATACACCTTTAGGAGTGCAGAGCGGTGACGTCACTAGTGCACACCATAGGAAATCTTTTCAAAACGTTTTCAAATGAAATCAAAGTTTATTGGTTGCGTACACAGTTGTGCAGATATCTAGCAATTCAATAACAATAAACACATAATCCAAAAGTTAAACAAAACTAATGATCAAAATATTAAGACATATCAGAAAGAGCAATATCAGAAGAACTAATATCAGAGTCCGGAAATACAAATAAATATATATGTATATGATGGTGTGTATAGACAGTATGGACAGTATATGAATAGAAAAGGTGTGTAGAGCAATAGTTATATAGCATGAGCCATGACCAGAACACAGTATATAAACATGAAGTGGGTAAAACAGTATGTAAACATTATTAAAGTGACCAGTGTTCAATGACTCTATGTACAGTACATAGAGCAGCAGTCTCTAAGGTGCAGTGTAGAGTACTGGGTGGTAGCTGGCTAGTGAGGAAATGTTTTGCAACAAAAAAACAAGATTTCTTATTGGAAGAATTAATTTCGGCCCGTTTTCTACCGTTTTGTTCCTAGTGAAAAACACCCCAGGCGTTGGGGCTAAGAATGAAAGAAACAGGATATGGAAAGAAGGACCAAATGGAATGTAACATTACACACCTGGCTTTCTCTTTTAGTCAGAACACAAGGCACCAAATATAATAAACCACTGTGCAGAAAACACCTCAAGGCCTCCAATGTTTTCATTACAATGTAGTCACGTTAAATCTGCAGTACCGTGTGCAACTTAACAGAGTTATTCGGCAAGAGGGCTAAACACACTCCGAGTCACTAACTGCTGGGCATCACTATGTGAGCTGGGATCTAAAACCTGTGCCTGTCTCGTCCACTTACTTATGATTTGAACTATGGCTCAATGTGACAATCGGATTATTGTACAGTGCCTTGCAAAAGTATTCATCCCCCTTTGGCGTTTTTCCTATTTTATTGCATTACAACCTGAAATTTAAAATGTATTTTTATTTGGATTTCATGTAATGGACATACACAAAATAATCCAAATTGGTGAAGTGAAATGTAAAAAAAAAATTGCTTAAAAAAATTCTGAAAAATAAAAAACGGAAAAGTGGTGCGTGCATATGTATTCACCCCTTTGCTATGAAGCCCCTAAATAAGATCTGGTGCATTCAATTACCTTCAGAAGTCACATAATTAGTTAACTAAAGTCCACCTGTGTGCAATCTAAGTGTCACATGATCTGTCACATGATCTCAGTATATATACACCTGTTCTGAAAGGCCCCAGAGTCTGCAACACCACTAAGCAAAGGGCACCACCAAGCAAGCGGCACCATGAAGACCAAGGAGCTCTCCAAACAAGTCAGGGACAAAGTTGTGGAGAAGGACAGATCAGGGTTGGGTTATAAAAAAATATATCAGAAACTTTGAACATTTCACGGAGCACCATTAAATCCATTATTAAAAATAGAAAGAATACGGCACCACAACAAACCTGCCAAGAGAGGGCCGCCCACCAAAACTCACGGACCAGGCCAGGAGGGCATCAATCAGAGAGGCAACAAAGAGACCAAAGATAACCCTGAAGGATAAAAGATAACCCTGAAGGAGCTGCAAAGCAGATTGGAGTATCTGTCCATAAGACCACTTTATAAGCCATACACTTCACAAAGCTGGGCTTTATGGAAGAGTTGCCAGAAAAAAGCCATTGCTTAAGGAAAAAAATAAGCAAACACATTTGGTGTTCACCAAAAACATATGGAAGAAGATACTCTGGACAGTTGAGACTAAATTTGAGCTTTTTGGCCATTACCGAAAACGCACAGTGAAGCATGGTGGTGGCAGTCTCATGCTGTGGGGATGATTTTCATTGGCAGAGACTGGGAAACTGGTCAGGAATGATGGATCGCACTAAATAGAGGGACATTTTTGAGGGGAACCAGTGTCAGTCTTCCAGAGATTTGAGACTGGGACAGAGGTTCACCTTCCAGCAGGACAATGACCCTAAGCATACTGCTAAAGCAACACTCGAGTGGTTTAAGTGGAAACATTTAAATGTCTTGGAATGGCCTAATCAAAGCCCAGACCTCAATCCAATTGAGAATCTGTGGTATGACTTAAAGATTGCTGTACACCAGCGGGACCCATTCAACTTGAAGGTGCTGGAGCAGTTTTGCCTTGAAGAATGGACAAAAGTCCCAGTGGCTAGATGTGCCAAGCTCATAGAGACATAACCCAAGAGACTTGCAGCTGTAATTGCTGCAAAAGGTGGCTCTACAAAGTATTGACTTTGGGGGTGTGAATAGTTATGCACGCTGAAGTTTTCTGGTTTTTTTGTGTTATTTCCTGTTTGTGTCACAATAAAAAATATTTTGCATCTTCAAAGTGGTAGGCATGTTGTGTAAATCAAACGATACAAACCCCCCAAAAAATCTATTTTAATTCCAGGTTGTAAGGTAACAAAATAGGAAAAATGCCAAGGGGGTGAATACTTTTGCAAGCCACTGTATAGGCTACGTCCTTTTTACAGTGAAAACAAGTATCTTCTGTACTCAGTGAGCCACAAAAGGAATGTCCCCTTTCTGTCTCTTGACTCGTTTTCCGACTTATCTCCTCACCCATAACTGTTGCTATGACGGCCATTCCAGAGTTGGAGCAGCTATGCAGCATGTGCCATAACGATTTGTTGTTGAGGTAGAGAACAAAGGAGTGGACAGGAAAGCTACGAAGAACAACCACACACGAAGAGTTAAGAGTTTCTAACTCAGTTTTTCTCTTGAGCTATTTGACGGGGGAGTGAAAAGGTGCCAACGCACTGAGGCACTGCTGCAGAATCTAGCAGAAAGCTGTGAGCTCAGCTAGGAGAGTGTTAACGAGTGTGTGGGATACCATCTGAGCTGCCCTCCATCATTAGTCCTGACAAGTACGCATTGATGTATGGGCGAGAAGATAAATTGAGGTCACTAATTCATAGTGCATAAAACAGTACACTGTAGTGCAATGAACAAATGGGGAATTAGTGTTTCTTCATTCAGCACGTTGAGTACTGTACATCTACACAGGACTGGAATTCAATGAAACGCACACTGTAAGAAAATAAGCTGTTACTATACTATGTAACAACAAGTCATTACAATGTTGTTACTGTGTAATTACAAAGGTATACGAGCAACTTGTATGAATGAAATTGTACTGATTGGTAAAAGTACTGAATGGTGATGTTATCGGAGATAGCAATATTTTCAGTGGGCAGTAGTACCTCCCCCTATCCTTATGGCATCAAAGAAAGGGTGAAACTCCTGAAAATGTTGCCAAAGCAAAGCTCAACTTTATACATTTTATACAGATGGATAGTCTTTGGGTTGAAGAGTTTTGAAGAAGGGCTCAATGGCAGAACAGCCCACCTGGGATTGCTCTAGCCACCTTCTGGTCACCGCCACATTTCCCTCAGGCCTGACTGCTGTCTGTAAAATGAACCTAGTGGAGGACACATTCTCTGTATGCATCCAGTTAGCTCCCTTTCACAAATTATCAAGCTGATCATTGCATTGATTTTATATTTTTAGTATTGACAGGCTTATTTACATACTGACATTCTGTAATGCTGTAACTGAACTTCTGCAGGTGGTTCATCTAGTGGTATTATGAAAACTGATCGTACCTCAACTAGAGACTAATTTATAATAGAAGCAGACAGTGGGCCCATTGACCCAGATGAGGAGAAACAATTACAATTGTCTGAATGAGGCGGTGCTTAAGGAGAACTTTCACAGTAATTACGAGTGACTGAAACGGCCGCAATACTGTCTGCAATACCATCCACTCTTTAGAATAAATATTCAGGTTTTGGAGAGCTAGCTCTCATCAGGTCTCAGGCACTTGAGCATAATTGTTTATTTCTGCTGTGAGCAGAGGCTTGATCTTTTCATCCATTTCTTTTATCAAGACAAAAGAGTCTCAACCATTCCAATAAAGCCCAAATCCATTTTGCTCGTGGTCCAAGGCTGATAAACTCAGACCTTGTTAGCCACTTGATATCCCTCATATTAAGTTCCTTTAGGAAATGGCCTGTTATGTCACAGTGAGATTAGTCACGTTCAAGTGGAACTCTTCCTCATTTGTACTTTGGTAGAGTGTTCTTAAGATGGATTTCGAGTGAATTCCTTTCGATCTCACTGGGAGTACCTCAGGGCTTGATGCTTGGCCCACTACAAATGTTCAATTTCTTAGCAGATTCTCATGAGAGTCATGTCATATCACAGTTAAAGATGTGTTATGAAGGTTTTGGATAATTTCAGCCAGTAGTTTTGAAAGTAGAGCTCATGAGCCAAAATGAGTCCCCGACAATTGTGCACCATTGTGTACAACGTCATCCATTTCGTATGATATGTTACGTCTTGCAAAAATCTGTATTATATGTTACCAATTCCAATTTTTACAACATGTTACAACATTTCTAAGTCCTGTTCAATCTTAACTAGCAAAAAACCACACGAGCACAGTGAATTAAACCTGGGTACAACTCAGTTACGTGACAAACGGAAACAGCATAAAAACCTGCATTTACCGTAAATACCCATTACAGAGCAGGAATGCTGTTTCCCTCTCCAATGAGACATCGTATAGACCATTCTATCCCATTTTAATCAGCAGGATTTTCCAGGCTGTTAACCATGACAGTCACAAGCCAAAATAAACATACAAATCAGCAAGGACTGACTACACTGTTACAATGCTCTTGTTTATAACACTGCTGCATTTTCAGGAAAGCAAACAGGAAAGATTCAAACAAAGACAGGCATCCGAACCTATTTCATAACCTGTTGGTATCTGTTGCAGCAGAAATCCAACCTCTCAAACCTGTTAGATTCACAGAATGAATGAAACAAATCATTGGGAAATGTTCCCTTGATAACAAGCTTTTCTCTCCATGGAAGTTTGCCTTCAAGGTCTTCTCGGAGGCTTTACTTTGGTAGGAGCATACTCCATTAGTAGTACTATACAGCACAGTAGGCCTATGTACAATATCGATCCGGATGTCATTTCCTCTTAATGCTCCCACTTGAGGAACCATGTGTCATATCTGTATCATACCAACACAGAGATTCTAACTACCAGGTAGATTTACCTGGAATTGAAAGCAAATATGCACTGTGTTTTCATATAAGAATCAACGCTATATTGTTATATAAAGCTTTCAGTGATACATTTTTAATACTAACCTCAATTGCTTGAGCTGAGTAAGATGAAATACACAAGGATGAATCACAAAGAATTACAATCACACCGTCTCGGTCCATGTTTTAAGTACTTGCTCCCTTTTATTTGACACTATGATAGTACTGGTCTTACCAAAATCTGCCATTAAATTGCCAGAAGAACATGGATGGTGGCATGGTAAACTATGATAAAGCAAAAAATCTGTCTGACATTATAAAGAAAGAGATTCAATACAACTGTAGCATGAAATGCCACTTTAGTATTTGATAGTGCTGAGCGATTAGTGCTTTTTGAGGACGGTACAGTTTCAGTTCGGTTTGAAAAAAATAATCACGGTTTTCGATTTCAGTTTTTTTTTTTCAATATTTTTCAAAAAAACCCATATATATATATATATATATATATATATATATATAAAGACAATAGATAATAGATAACATTCCATTGTCTCTAACAACACAGAATAAATCACACAGAATAAATCAATTAAAAATAGCCCCATGATGGCCCATTACTGCTTAATTACTGATTAACCATAATTTATTCACATTACTTTACTTAAATAAAATATTTCAGTTGTGTACTTTACTTATTTTTTGTTTGATTACTTTATTATTTAATTTCTTAAAGCCATTATCTCCTCTCTGCTCACACAGTAGCAGCCAGACAACCATGTAACGTTATCTCTGTACTCCCAAATGAGTCATACTATTTTCCTAGTTGGCTAGTGAAAATGGTAGCCCGTGATTGTTGGGTTGCCACAGCTGCTCATGCTGCAGAGCTGTCTAATGAAATCACTATTTTAGTAGTTCTTCAAAGTAGATAAAGATTTCAAGACTGCTACAACTATCAATCTGGTACCCCGAGTCCTGAAAAGTCTGTATCCCTCTCATCGCTGTTTTGTTGACGTTCTTCTCTCACTCGGTATGCGTCTCAGCCGGAGCAGAATAGGCACAATTCATTCTAGTCATTGCAGTTAATTACCACGTTTTCTGGCTGAACCAGGTTGAATATTTGCCTATTAAAAACTCCCAACAGCGTTCCACAGTTCCTTCTTGATATGATTTCTCTCTAGATAAATGGCACATTGAGCTCACAAAAAAACAGAACTAAATGGAATTCAAGTAATTGAACCGATGTTCAATTACTTGAGGGGGGTTAACAATCGCTCAGCACTAGTATTTGACAAAGTGAGATAAAATGACAAAGCAAGTTTTGTAAGACATTTGGGATCAATCATGAACTGAACTTTGTGGATAATGTTGTATGTATTCCCTTTTAACAGTCCTCTGTGTCATAGATGGGCTGCGTGTTGCCTAGTAGCTTCCCTCATGTTTGTATGGGGAAACCCTATCCTTTACACAGGAAGTCAATGCAGGTAATGTGTCCAATGCAGTCAATGCTAAACTGATCTCAATGGAAAATCATAAAACATACAAATTCAATTAGTTAGATTTAGTTAGGTTAAAAGGTTAACATAATTCATTTAGAAAGCCTACATCAATTTATTTTTTACTGGTGAATAAAACAAACCAACCTCTGTCTACATGTCTACATTTACTGACACCATAACAGCAGTTTAAGTGATGCTCCAGAATGTTTGTATCATTTCAGCTAGTAGTTTTGAAAGTGGTGCTCATGAACCAAAACGGTCCCTCTTTTCTGTGTACTACGTCATCCAATTGTGTACTACGTCATCCATTTTGTATGATACGTTATATCCTTAAGATCCTGAACTGCATTTGAACAAACACAAAAGACCATTACAAAGAGCTGTTACATTGGCACCCCAAACACAGCAGCAGTTTAAAGTGGAGGAAAGATTCAGTTCCACCTTGCTGATGTCCACAGGGCAGTGGGGAATATTGGATTATCTCCTCTCAGCCAACCTGTTGTGCTAAAAGGTCACCAACACCCTGGTATTGACATGGCCAATCTGTGTCAGGGGGACGAGAACTTTGGTTGACCCCATTACTGCAGCTTCTATCATTTTCACAGTTAACTTCAGAAAATGTTGCCATTACATTACACTAGGGATCTATGAGGCTACTTAGTAAAAAACACAGGCTACGTCCCAATACTCTGGAATACTTCCTTGTTTCATTCCCTTTGTGAATGGACACTAATCTGAATGTTATGGATTGGTGAGGGAAAAATGGGCTGCATACCAATTCTTCACACTTCTCCCAAAGTGTGCACCTGCACACTCCTTCTACTGGATTGTAGATCCATGACTGGGAATGTGCAAGTGCACACTTTGGGAGGTGGGAGGAGAATCTGTAAGCAGCCATGGTGAGAACACCCCCAAGCCAGTCAATGGGATGGGTGGGATATTAGACATGATATCAATAGTGTGATAATAGAGTATTGATTAGGTTTGCCAAAAAGGAATTGTTTTTACCCTAAATAATGATTTAGGCAGCTAATTACAGATTTTTTTTTTCAGGAAGCTGTTGCAGTGACATTTTAACCCTCTCCCTTTAGCATTCCCTAATTATATTTGACCTGCATTTTAAATTGTTTGACAGTGCAAGCGAATGTCTATGAATAGAAAGGATTACGTAAATGCATTGTTGTCCTGGAGCTGTTCTGTTAACATGTTTATAGTGTCTAAACATAAAAAGCTTATTTGTATACCATCTGAGGGACAAATGGGTTGCCAGACATCTTAGAGAGTGCACGTTAGACAGTGATTGATGCTGGCAGAGCACACTATCTCAGAATCCCTTGCATAAGACAACACTTGGCAACCCCAGTATCTCTCAATCACTCAAGCATGTCAAAACACATGTGCATCATTGTCAGAGTGCTCCAGTGTGTATATACATATGACAGAAGTCCAACATCACAGTAGAGCTCAGATAAGATTTCTTCAGCGTTTATTTTGCATGATAGCCCACTACTTTAAGCATAAGAAAAAGCACCACTTGCAAAACTGTTAAATATGCAAAATAATTGAACAGAAACAGTCCACAAGAGAGGTACTTCAAATAAATACTTTATGTTTTATTCTTAGGTATATATTCATCAGCATCCAGGGTGAAAAATACAGATCTTTCTTACGATTATAAATAAAAGGAACAACCGTAGCCCACGTTTTAAAAACATATACTCAGCCCTCAACACCTCAACCATTTGTCTGTAATCCCTAGGGTCCACTTGGAAATCATTACCCATGACAAGTCAACATAGTGGATTAGACTGCTGATGCGCCCGGCTAGTTCCCCTGTGTTTTCGCATTAGCATGATTAGCCTGGAAATTGTGTTACTTTGGTTGTATAGGACTCAGGAGTACCAGATATCTAATGTGACATTGAGTTAAAGCCTTGCGATACACTTCAGAACATCTTGTTCTGGGAACCACTATGCACACACTGAACGTGAATGGCAAATATGCAGGCCAGTAACATAAATATGTTGGGTAATGAGAGCACAAGAGTTGCCTGTGAGGGAATATGAAGGCGTAGTTCAGAATGATGCTCTCTCAATTGAGTTACAGCATGACAATGTGTATGACCACTGTAAGTACAGTGTGCACGTTGCATTGTTCATATGGTTGAATACAAAAAATAGGCTTCTTTCATATGAATATTCCATGGTAGATTTCATATGTCCATATTGAGATTGTCATGGTCATCTCAGGGCATATTTAGTCCTGGCTTGTCCCTCCCATTATCACATATATCTAGAAGGATTTTTTCCACGACTTGCAAAGGATTTTCTGAAAGGCGCGTCGGAAATCCTGGTTGAAGATGGTGTAGATGGCGGGGTTGAGTGAGCTGTTGCAGTAACCAATCCAGAAGAAGAATTTAAAGAGGGGATCGGGGATCTTACAGGGGTCCCCGCACACTCCGTGCAGGCAGTAGCTGAAGAAGAATGGGAACCAGCACACCACAAATACCCCCATGACTACAGCCAGCACAAAGGTGAACCTCTTCTCCCTGGCCTGGGAGACCTTTTTCATGGACACAGAGCTCCTCCTCCTCTTCCTCCTGGAGGCGAACAGGTCCATGGATTTGTTGCTGGCTCTAGAGATCCGGCTGGAGTGTTTGGAGATGGCACTGTTCTTCCGGCTGGCCCGCTTGACCCTCTTATGGTTCAGGTCCTGAGGTTTGGTGTGACCTTTGTCCTCTGAGGAGGAGCTCTCCTCCAGGTCCCCCTCATCATGAACCTCTGTGGTCATCATGCTGGGCGTGGGTGGGCACTGGCAGTGCCCGGTCTCTCTGTCCCCGTTGATTTTGCACAAGGCAGCTTTGCTTAGCCCATTCTCAGTCATTGTATGTTCACCTGGACCATGTTTTTTCTCCGACATGCCCCTGGTCCTGGTCTTGGCCACTTGGTATATTCTAATATACACTAATATCATGATTAGGCAAGGCGCAAAGAATGACGCAATGCTAGAGGAGAGGATGTACCAAGTGTCATTGTTCAGCTCACACCCTGGGTACTGAGAGTTATCATTGTTTTTGTCTATTGATATTAACGGAGGAGAAGATATCATGGCAGATATAAGCCATACAATGACGATAATACACTTCACTCGTTTAGGAGTCCGTTTGAGATTATATTCAACAGCTTGCGTAACGGACCAGTAGCGGTCCAAACTGATTGCGCACAGATGGACGATGGACGAAGTGCAAAATAATACATCTAAAGCGAGGTAAATTCCACACCAAACTCTGCCGAAATACCAGTAGCCCATAAGTTCGTTTGCCAGAGAAAATGGCATCACCAAAGTGGCAACCAGAATGTCTGCGGTGGCTAACGAAACCAAAAACAGATTCTGGGGAGCTTTCATTGCCCGGCTTGTTAATACCGCAATTACAACCAGAACGTTCCCGACCACTGTAAACAAAATAAGAAAACTTACAAGTGCTGCAAGACTCGCTATTGTAGCCGAAGAATATGGACTTTCTGATGAGGAATTTAAGTTGACAACGGGGAACGTGTCAACTCCGCTTGAGTTAAACGAATCCATCCCGTCCATGTATTTCTTTTTATTCCAGAATGGTTGGTTCAGGGAAAGACATTCACTTTATGCATGTAGAGTCCATTCATTGCCAAAATGAAAATGAGCACAATGTTGACGGAATGCATGTCTCGTGGATTAGACGGCAAATCATTACCCAATATATATCTGGTTAATTGACTAAACGATCATGCCACCTTGCCTTGTACATGCATGCTGTTATAGCATGACAGGCAATCCTTCTATATCGGCTGCTGCTGGCTCTCTCTCAGCGCTCGTGCTGAGCTCTACATCAGAAAGCTGTCTCAGTCAGCGCTCATGTGTTGCTCACATACAACTAACTGATTTCTGCCCCGCCCCCGACAGAGTGCATTATTTTCTGGAATCTCATTGAATTACAGTATGCGATGGTTTTATTTATTTTATTTGTTATATCAGTTCAATAGGCTATTTTGTGAATGACGACTATAGTGAAATACGCTGTCTGTCATTAGGCTTTGATCATATGATGTATTGATGACACAAGTTGAATGTCAACCACGCCGATACACTGGATTTAAAAAAAGTATGTAAATATTAAATTAGGGAGAAAAGTACATTTGCGAACACACGAATATTTCAGAGATGTGAGATGCGCCCTGAATGTCAATGTGATTTAGGCACACCTTTATTCCAACACGCTGGAGGTCAGTATTGCTGCATCTACTAATGTAATCTCCTGCAAACAACAATGAGTCTTAAGGACATCCTTGGGACCTCACGAAATGTTCGCTTGAAGTCATCAGGACGTTGTGTCAAATCAAATCAAATGTTATTGGTCACATACACATATTTAGCAGATGTTATTGCGGGTGTAGCGAAATGCTTGAGTTCCTAGCGCCAACAATGCAGTAATATCTAACAATTTACAACACTACACACACATCTAAAGTAAGTATTAGGACGAGCAATGTCGGAGTGGCATTGACTGAAATACAGTAGAATGAAATGCAGCATATGAGATGTAAACATACTGCTATACTCATGGTGTCATGGTCCACTGGAGGTTTAGTCTAGTTCCCGGGTTTCACCTGTAGGACCATTCCTACCCTTTACACTTCAAAGTAAATCTCAGCTCTGTTAAAAATACACAGAAGAAAAATGATTATATTTCTTGTAGTGATTCAGGAGTAACATTAAAACAGAATAATATGCCTCACCTACATTAGACAACTATACTGAAAACCCAAACTCAAATTGCTGAAATAAGTCAATGAAATCAATGAGAGAAATAGTCAGATTAACTCATAACTAAAATAGCGACGCAGATGGCACTCTTTTGCTAAATGCAGAGATGCATTATAGGTAATGAATGTGTAGGGGACTTAATACATTTGACAGAATTTGTGGCGCCGCAGAATGATCAGCATACTCCAGAGGTTGTGAATTCAAATCCCAGGAAGGGTCATAATGAGTAGTCAGTAGTGATCATGTCAAATGGATGAAAGATTTGGACACTATTTCAGCTGAACAGCGTACTACCTACTTTAAAACCTCCATTTCATTACTTTACTTATAATGGTTTGGGACACATGGGAACCTCAAGTGACTAAAACCTTCACGGGATCATGACACAACGTCCCAAGGAAGTTTTCAGTCAATTCGCGGATGGCTGAATCTCACCGGAGAAATCATCAGAGCAAGGGCAACAGGGCCCCTCTGTTTCAGTAAGTGTAGACCGCGTATCGGATACTGTCTTGACCAAAAAACATGTTGCCGCCGTATAATTTCATTGATTGACGCCAGCAAGAATTTGGCCTCCTTTGATAAATAAATTATAATATTTAGCCAATCTGCGTTGAGCTGAGCTGTGGGTTGTCCTGGTGCAGCAAAACAACCCCCAAACGAGGCCAGGTTGGATTTGGCTGCATACCAATCAAATAATTTCCTTAGACAAACATGATTTTCTGTTTCTGGTCAGCTTGTGCTGTTGTCCTGCAGTAGCTAGCTTGCTAAATTGGCCCTTTCCTAAACCATTGATGGAGATGGGGATTTGGACTTAATTATCTGTACAGGGCAATGATTATGATGGCAAGTCTGATCTAACCATAAATGAACATGTTGTGCCACTGGCCTGAGACTTCTGAAGTTCAATATGTTGCCTTGTAGGCTCAGGTTAACTAGCTAGCTAACTTAGCTGGTTCATTGTTTCCCATGCAAGGAACCTAGGCTAGTAGCAAGCATTTTAGCTAAAAACTAAAAGTGTACTGTATGACAGAACCTTAGACCGTTTTGCCAACATGAAAGAGAGGAGGATGGCTTTGACGTTCAACTAGTCTACAAGTAGGGTGACTCAGTATTTTTTGTTTCACGCACCCAAGCTAGCTTTTTTTTTACCATGCACCGGTAGTCGACTTGAGCTGCAACAGATTTCCACAACAATGTTCACATGTTGCCACCAACCTTATTATAAGACAAAATGAAACATTTGTTCACAAAAAATATTGTTCTCACATATTAGTGTTATTTAATTCTGTAAATTATTAAGAATGAGTGGTTTTGGGTGGGTTTACCCTTTAAGGGACCTAATGGGAACATCACTGAATACCCTCAAGACGCCCTGTTAGCGGATTCCTTCCTTGACAGGATGTGAAAATGTTTATTGTCACTTAAAATATTTATTGTACCGGACTATCATCACTCCTTACCATATAACATTTTTATCTACGGCATTACAATACTGAAACACAAAAAAACATACCAGGGATAAAGATTAAATCAAAAGCACTTGATTTACTTTGACACCTACCTTTAGGAAGTTCCTGTGTGTGTGTGCGCGCAAGAGAGATAGAGAGAGAGAAACAGAGAGAAACAGAGAGAAACAGAGAAAAAGAGAGAAAGAGAAAAAGGGAGAAAAACAGAGAGAAACAGAGAAAAAGAGAGAAACAGAGAAAAAGAGAGAAACAGAAAAAGGGAGAAACAGAGAGAAACAGAGAAAAAGAGAGAGAAACAGAGAAAAAGAGAGAGAGAGAAACAGAGAGAAACAGAGCAACAGAGAAAAAGAGAGAAAGAGAAAAAGGGAGAAAAACAGAGAGAAACAGAGAGAGAGAGAGAGTTGGGGCTTGGGCTTGTCAAATTGTCAGAACCACAGAAAGACAAAATGAGAAAGTGTTCATTTGCATACCAAATGAAGCCCAATAAGAGCATTTTGATGGCAGATTGAGGAAGGTGGAATTTTGTGAGCCCTTTGGGTGTTTTGAGTTGAGCTCATCAGCTGAGCAGAGGCAGACAGCAGACACACATTATAACAGAAGAGTGTTTCCAACTAATGGCAGGAATAAACATTTTTATCCCTTTCCCTCTCCACACACACACACACACACACACACACACACACACACACACACACGCACGCACGCACGCACGCACGCACGCACGCACGCACGCACGCACACACACACACACACGTCTTACTATACTTGTGAGTGCTTTTTAGGGAGCAACAATTGATTCCCATTCAAAATCATATTAACCCTCAACCTAACCCTAGCACTAACACTTACCCTAACTTTAAGCTCAACCTCAACCCCTAACCTTAACCCCTAACCTTAACCCGAACCCTAACCCCTAACCCCTAACCTTAATTCTAACCCTAAACCTAACCCCTCAGCCTAAAATAGTATTTTTTACAAGGGAGGTATGGAAAAATGTCAAAACTTCTCTTAATTTTAGTTGATTTCCAATTCTTGTGAGGACTTCTGTTACTGGTAATGGAGCAATACAACTTAGTTATTTGCCTTAACTGCCATAGCACAGTGATGACAGCTTTGAAAGTACAGTGCATCAGCCTGTTGTGATGATGAGAATGACCTGGTTGTTCCACAAGGTTTTGGTGTCAGCCTGCGTGTTCCTCAGTTCAGCTGAGGGCTCAGCTTTGAAACGCGTGCTGACGTTTGGATGTCATGTTGTCCTCAGTCAACTTCGATGTGCTGCTGTCAGGTACCTGTCAACACGGGTATAGGTCAGCATATTGTTACTGTGTTCCAGGTGCTGTCTTGAAATTGCTACAGCATAAGAGCACTATCATGAAACCTACTTGATCTTAATAACCATGGTATAACACCTGTTATCATATGCATGTTATAATCTGTTATAATGCTTCAGACATCTAAAACAATAACATTCATAATTATCACTTTGAATTATGGCATTAACACAACTGATTATATGGACTGAACCCAGTTCTGATGTGTGATGTGTCGACAAAAGAGGACTGCATGAGCTCACTAAGACGAGTCTGCCTGATGTTGCAACAAACTAGCGGAGTCAGACCATTCTGATATCGTGAATTTACAGTGCCATACAAATATATTGACACCCTTGCACTTTTCTGAAATAGTTTCCTAATTTCTTCTAAAGTTATTATTATTATTATCATTTTATTTTAATTTTTGTCGCCACACCTTCCTGTTGGATTTTTAACATTGCAGAGCCAATTGGAAGCAGGTTCCTGATGAGGATGATGCTACTGTCTTGAGGTTTGAGGAAGATGAAGGACTCCTAAGAATTCTTTATTTCTACGTGTTAGAAAGACATGCTTGTTCTACGGTACGGTGTAATTGTGATAGACTGCATCCAATTTTTTGAGTAGAGTGTTGGAGGCTATTTTGTAAATGACATCGCCGAAGTCGAGGATCGGCAGGATGGTCAGTTTTACGAGGGTATGTTTGCCAGCATGAGTGAAAGATGCTTTGTGAGACAGATGGTTAAAATGAAAGTAGGGTGGTTGTTTGGGGTGGATGGGTGGACGTATACCGCAAAACGTTGCGAGCTCGAATCTCATCAGGGTCAACTTTAGCATTTTAGCAACTTTTCAACTACTTACTACTTTCTAGCTACTTTGCAACTACTTAGCATGTTAGTTAACCCTTCTCCTAACCCTAACCTTAACCCTTTAACCTTACTCCTAAACTTAACCCTAACCTTAACCCTAACCCCTAATCCTAACCCTTAGTCTAGCTAACATTAGTCAGCTAGCTAACATTAGCCACCTAGCCATCTAGCTAGAATTCGTAAAATATTATAACATTTTCAAATTCGTAACTTATAGTACATTTTTCAAATTAGTATCATATCGTACATTTTGCAAATTCGTTACATATAATTTCAATTGTATTTCGTAACATATCAAATTAAATGGGTGTTGGACATCCACAAATGAATACATATCATACAAAATGTAACATATCATACTAAATGGAGTAACTACCAATAAGAAGAAGAAAGAAACTTGCTTCCGGTGGAAATGTGTCATTTAGTCTGGAGTCCAAATTGGAGATTTTTGGTTTCAACCGCATGTCTTTGTGAGACGCGGTGTGGGTGAACGGATGTATTTGCGACTGCTCTTGAAGTAAACATTAAAAGTTCTTGAAATGTCTTAAAGTAATGATGGACTGTCCTTTCTCTTTGCTTATTTGAGCTGTTCTTGGCATAATATGGACTTGGTCTTTTACCAAACAGGGCTATCTTCTGTATACCACTCCTATCTTGTCACAACACAACTGATTGGCTCAAACAGGTTAAGAAGGGATGAAATTCCTTCAGGTGTCACAAAGTGCTGTACAGAAACCCAGCCTAAAACCCCAAACAGCAAGCAATGCAGGTGTAGAAGCACGGTGGCTAGGAAAAACTCCCTAGAAAGGCCGGAACCTAGGAAGAAACCTAGAGAGGAACCAGGCTATGATGGGTGGCCAGTCCTCTTCTGGCTGTGCTGGTTGGAGATTATAACAGAACATGGCCAATATGTTCAAATGTTCATAGATGACCAGCAGGGTCTGATAATAATATTCACAGTGGTTGTAGAGGGTGCAACAGGTCAGCAGATCAGGAGTAGATGTCAGATAGCTTTTCATAGCCAATCATTCAGAGTATCTCTACTGCACCTGCTCTCTGTAGAGAGTTTAAAACAGCAGGTCAGGGACAAGGTAGCACGTTCGGTGAACAGGCAATGGTTCCATAGCCGCAGGCAGAACAATTGAAACTGGAGCAGCAGCACCCGGACAGGTGCCAACCCGGACAGGAAGATCACGTCAGTGATTCAACCCACTCAAGTGATGCACCCCTCCCAGGGACGGCATGGAAGAAGACCAGTAAGCCAGTGACTCAGCCCCTGTTTAGGGTTAGAGGCAGAGATTCCCAGTGGAGAAAGGGGAACCGGCCAGGCAGAGACAGCAAGGGCAGTTCGTTCCTCCAGTGCCTTTCCGTTCCCCTTCCCTCCTGCGCCAGACTACACTCAATCATAGGACCTACTGAAGAGATGAGTCTTCAATGGACTTAAAGGTCGAGACCGAGTCTGTGTCTCTCACATAGACAGGCAGACCATTCCATAAAAATTGAGCTCTTTAGGCAAAAGCCCTGCCTCCAGCTGTTTGCTTAGAAATTTGAGGGACAGTAAGGAGCCTGCGTCTTGTGACCGTAGCGTACTTGTAGGTATGTATGGCAGGACCAAATCATAAAGATAGGCAGGAGCAAGCCCATGTAATGCTTTGTAGGTTAGCAGTAAAACCTTGATATCAGCCCTAGCCTTAACAGGAAGCCAGTGTAGAGAGGCTAGCACTGGAGTAATATGACCACATTTTTTGGTTCTAGTCAGGATTCTAGTAGCAGTGTTTCGCACTAACTGAAGTTTATTTAGTGCTTTATCCGGGTAGCCAGAAAGTAGAGCATTGCAGTAATCTAATCTAGAAGTGACAAAAGCATGGATACATTTTTGGACAGAAAGTTTCAGATTTTTGCAATATTACGTAGATGGAAAAAAGCTGTCCAATGAAACAGTTTTGATATATTTGTCAAAAAAGAGATCAGAGTCCAGAGTAATGCCGAGGTCCTTCACAGTTTTTTTTTAGATGACTGTACAACCATCAAGATTAATTGTCAGATTCAACAGAAGATCTCTTTGTTTCTTGGGACCTAGAACTAGCATCTCTGTTTTGTCCAAGTTTAAAAGTAGATAAGTTGCCGCCATCCACTTCCTTATGTCTGAAACACAGGCTTCCAGGGAGGGCACTTTTGGAGCTTCACCGTGTTTCATCGAAATGTACCGCTGTGTGTCGTAGGCATAGCAATGAATGTTAACGTTATGTTTCTGAATGACATCACCAAGAGGTAAAATATATAGTGAAAACAATAGTGGTCCTAAAACGGAGCACTGAAATTTACAGTTGATATGTCAGAGGACAAACCATCTACAGAGTCAAACTGATATCTTTCCGACTGATAAGATCTGAACCAGGCCAGAACTTGTCAGTGTAGACCAATTTGGATTTCCAATCTCTCCAAAAGAATGTGGTGATCGATGGTATCAAAAATAGCACTAAGGTCTAGGAGCATGAGGACAGATGCAGAGTCTCGGTCTGATGCCATTAAAAGGTAATTTACCACCTTCACAAGGTCTAAAACCAAACTGAAGTGTTTTGTTTACATTGTTTGTCTTCAGGAAGGCAGGAAGTTGCTGCGCAACATTTCCCCCCCCCCCCAACATTTGAGAGGAATGGGAGATTCGATATAGGCCGATTTTTATATTTTCTGGGTCAAGGTTTGGCATTTCAAGAGAGGCTTTATGACTGCCACTTGTAGTGAGTTTGGTACACATCCGGTGGATAGGGTGGATAGGTGGATTAATTTCAACATATGAGGGCCAAGCACAGGAAGCAGCTCTTTCAGTAGTTTAGTTGGAATAGGGTCCAGTATGCAACTTGAAGGTTTAGAGGACATAACTATTTTCATCAATGTGTCAAGAGATATAGTATTAAAAAACTGTACTGTCTCTCTTGATCCTAGGTCCTGGCAGTGTTGTGCAGACTCAGGACAACTGAGCTTTGGAAAAATATGCATATTTAAAGAGGAGTCCGTAATTTGATCATAATGTTCATGATCATAATCTTTTCGTCAAATAAGTTCATGAATTTATCACTGCTGAAGTGAAAGCCATCCTCTCTTGGGGAATGCTGCTTTTTAGTTAGCTTTGCAACAGTATCAAAAATGTATTTTGGATTGTTCTAATTTTCCTCAATTAAGTTGGAAAAATAGGATGACCGAGCAGCAGTGAGGGCTCTTCGATACTGCACTGTACTCTCTTTCCAAGCTAGTCGGAAGACTTCCAGTTTGGTGTAGCTCCATTTCCGTTTCAATTTTCTGGAAGCTTGTTTCAGGGCTCAAGTATTTTCTGTACACCAGGGAGCTAGTTTCTTATGACAAATGTTTTTTGATTTTAGGGGTGTGATTACATCTAGGGTATCACGCAAGGTTAAATTGAGTTCCTCAGTTAGGTGGTTAACTTATGTTTGTCCTCTGACATCCTTGGGTAGGTGGAGGGAGTCTGGAAGGAATCTTTGGGTTGTCTGAGAATTTATAGCCTGACTTTCGATGACCCTTGGTTGGGGTCTGAGCAGATTAGTTGTTGCGATTGCAAATGTAATAAAATGGTGGTCCGATAGTCCAGGATTATGAGGAAAAACATTAAGATCCACAACATTTATTCTACAGGACAAAACAAGGTCCAGAGTAGGACTGTGGCAGTGAGTAGGTCCAGAGACATGTTGGACAAAACCCACTGAGTCGATGATGGCTCCGAAAGCCTTTTGGAGTGGGTCTGTGGACCTTTCCATGTGAATATTAAAGTCACCAAAAATGAGAAAATTATCTGCCATGACGACAAGATCCGATACGAATTCAGGAAACTCAGTGAGGAACGCTGTACACGGCCCAGGAGACCTGTAAACAGTAGCTATAAAAAGTGTAGGCTGCATAGATTTCATGACTAGAAGTTCAAAAGACGAAAACGCACTTGTTTTTTTGTGTAAATTGAAATTTGCTATCGTAAATGTTAGCAACACCTTTGCCTTTGCAGGTTGCGCGGGGGATATGGTCACTCGTGTAACCAGGAGGAGAGGCCTCATTTAACACAGTAAATTCATCAGGCTTAAGCCATGTTTCAGTCAGGCCAATCACATCAAGATTATGATCAGTGATTAGTTAATTGACTATAACTGCCTTAGTAGTGAGGGATCTAACATTAAGTAGCCCTATTTTGCGATGTGAGATATTACAATCTCTTTCAATAATGACAGGAATGGAGAAGGTCTTCATTCCAGTGAGATTGCTAAGGCGAACACCGCCATGTTTAGTTTTTCCCAACCTAGATCGAGGCACAGACAAGATCTCAATGTGGATATCTGAGCTGACTACATTGACTGTGCTAATGGCAGACTCCACTAAGCTGGCAGGCTGGCTAACAGCCTGCTGCCTGGCCTGCACCCTATCTCATTGTGGAGCTACGGGAGTTAGAGCCCTGTCTATGTTTGTAAATAAGATGAGAGCACCCCTCCAGCTAGGATGGAGTCCGTCACTCCTCAGCAGGCCAGGCTTGGTCCTGTTTGTGGGTGAGTCCCAGAAAGAGGGCCAATTATCAAAAAATTATATATTTTGGGAGGGGCAGAAAACTGTTTTCAACCATCGATTGAGTTGTGAGACTGCTGTAGAGCTCATCACTCCCCCTAACTGGGAGGGGGCCAGAGACAATTACTTGATGCCGACACATCTTTCTAGCTGATTTACACGCTAAAGCTATGTTGCGCTTGGTGACCTCTGACTGTTTCATCCTAACATCGTTGGTGCCGACGTGGATAACAATATCCCTATACTCTCTACACTCGCCAGTTTTAGCCTTAGTCAGCAACATCTTCAGATTAGCCTTAACGTTGGTAGCCCTGCCCCCTGGTAAACAGTGTATGATCGCTGGATGATTCGTTTTAAGTCTAATACTACGGGTAATTGAGTCGCCAATGACTAGGGTTTTCAATTTGACAAAGCTAATGGTGGGAGGCTTCGACATCTCAGACCCCGTAACGGGAAGAGGAAAGACCAGAGAAGGCTTGGTCTCTGACTCCGACCCGCTGCTTAATGGGGAAAACCGGTTGAATGTTTCTGTCGACTAAATGAGCGACACCGGTTGAGCATTCCTACAGCATTTCCTTCCAGAAGCCATGAGAAAATTGTCCGGCTCGGGGACTGTGCGAGGGGATTTATACTACTATCTGTACTTACTGGTGGCACAGACGCAGTTTCATCCTTTCCTAAACTTAAATTACACTTGCCTAATGATTGCGTCTGAAGCTGGGCTTGCAGCATGGCTATCCTCGCCATAAGGTGATCGTTCTCCTGTATATTATTAGTAGAGCGACTGCAATTACAAGGCATAATGTTAATGTTACCACTTAGATTCGGCTGGTGGAGGTCCTGAAGTCCTTGAATGAAAAAGTCAAGCTGGGAAAAAATTAAAATCTAAAACGGTAATTAAAAAGTAAAATCCGTAAAGTTGGCAGGTAGCAAAGTAAGGTTAACAACAAACTGCACAGCAGCACGTAAACAAGTCTACAAGTTGTGACCGGAAATGGTGGCGTCAAGGTGAGTTACCAGGTGGCGTCAACACTGAAACAGGTACAAATTAATGGAAAATAATTTCCCAGTATTTAGCGCCATCCATCATTCCTTCAATTCTGACCAGTGTCCCAGTCCCTGCCGATGGGACGATGTTCTCGGGGTGTTGAGAGGTGTTTGATTTGCGCCAGACATAGCGTTTTTCTTGATGTCCTTATAACTCAACCCTGATCTGTACTTCTCCACAACTTTGTCCCTGACCTGTTTGGAGAGCTCCTTGGTCTTCATGGTGCCGCTTGCTTGGTGGTGCCCCTTGCTTAGTGGTGTTGCATATTCTGGGGCCTTGCAGAACAGGTGTATATATACTGAGATCATGTGACACTTAGATTGCACACAGGTGGACTTTATTTAACTAATTATGTGACTTCTGAAGGTAATTTGTTGCTCCAGATCTTATTTAGGGGCTTCATAGCAAAGGTGGTGAATACATATGCCTGCACAACTTTTCAGTTTTCTATTTTTTTCATTTCATTTCACCATTTTGGAATATTTTGTGTATGTCCATTACATGAAATCCAAATAAAAATCAATTCAAATTACAGGTTGTAATGCAATAAAATAGGAAAAACGCCAAGGGGGATGAATACTTTTGCAAGGCACTGTAAATTGTATGAGGGACATTCCAGCTTCAAGTGGTTTCAGATTTCACATCCTATGTAACACAGGCTCAGAAAATATACTACTGTGTCCTTAGGAACCAGGGCTATCGCTCAATGCAATCCAGGGGACTTTACATCTAAGAGGTTTTAACATGGAACAGACAGATGCAGTGGTCTACCCCAGGGTGTGTGTGTGTGTGTGTGTGTGTGTGCGTGCAGAGTGGCGATCACTCTGGGTTGGAGGTTAAAGACCGTTTGTCAGCATGGGTCATTTGTGCCACGTGAATGCTCTGGGGCCATGGTGTATTTTTTTAACCACAGGGGTTCCCCCAATTAAGATAGACAGGGTATTTGCTTCAGTGTCTTTACAGGTTGCCTGAATCATTTCTGGGAGCTATTCTTTGAATATTGGTTTGGTTTTCTGACCCGTTGTTACTGTAATTTAATTATGCCAATGTGTTTTCATTAATTGAAAACCCTTAATCTATTTTATGAGAATTTGTAAGATTCTTGTTTGCATAAAATAGACGGAGACCAGCCATTTCAATAATAGGTAACAGAATTTATTCTCGGAGCGCGCTGCCACGTTACCACGAGCAACAGTTTATATACAATGACATGACGTCATTTCATTGCTTAACAGAATCCCCTCCTCTCGACCGTGACAAAGTGAGGTTAAAAGTTCATTCTAACTTACTAACACACTCCCAGGTCACACAACATAATTGAATTAACTTTTGACCCCTCAACATTATCGATCACCACTTAGCTGACAGTTCTAATTAACAGAAAACTCACTTCCTTATCTAAAACACCCCAGAGCTCAGTTTCGTCGGTTCAACCATAGGTTAACTACCTTATCTGTTTACTTAATCCACAAACCATTTCTTTCTTCCTAGTTGGAATGGTGTTCATTAACTTTAATTACTCCTTGTCTGTGTCACACAATCCTTTCTTATGAACTCATATTGTTAATCAGATATAATAAAACAGAGTATAAGTTTACTTAGTTACAGTTCTATTTGAAATGGGGATATTGTTTATTCATTTATTCATAATATTTCTAACACCCGTAAAACGAGAGAAGGACAAAATTATTTCCGCTCAGGGTGTCAATATTAGGAGTAGTGTCAGTGGACTCCATTTTGACTCCTGGGTATTATTAGTGGTTATTTTGCAACTTTCATGCATGAAGGACCAAACTGAATGCTCTGTCTCCACTGTTCCTCAGATTTACACAAAAGTCGGTGGACACCCCTTAAAATTTGTGGATTAGGCTATTTCAGGCACACCTGTGGCTGACAGGTGTATAGAATCGAGCGCACAGCCATGCGATCTCCATAGACAAACATTGGCAGTGGAATGGCCCGTACTGGAGAGCTCAGTGACTTTCAACGTGGCACTGTCATAGGATGCCACCTTTCCAACATGTGTCATGTATTGTCATGTTGTGTCTTTCTGTCCTTTCCTTTCACCCTGTCTCCCTCTGCTGGTCGTATTAGGTTACCTTTTCTCCCCCGCTTTCCCCCAGCTGTTCCTTGTCTCCTCCTAACTACCCATTCACCCCGTTTCCCACCTGTTCCCTTTTCCCTCTGATTAGGTCCCTATATCTCTCTCTGTTTTTGTTCCTGTCCTTGTCGGATTCTTGTTTGTTGTGTTTCATGCCTGAAACAGACTATCGTCATGTTTGCTGTAACCTTGTCCTGTCCTGTCGGAATCTGCCGGTCTGTCTGAACCTACCTATGTTTGGTAATTAAAGAAGCTCTGTTAAGTTAATTCGCTTTTGGGTCCTCATTCACTCACCGTGACAGAAGAATCCGACCAAGAATGGACCCAGCGACTTCGGATCCTCTCCACTCAGCCGTCGAGATCCAGGGAGCGATGCTAGGCAGACACGAGCAGGAATTGTCTGCTGCTCGACATGCCGTTGAGACCCTGGCCACCCAAGTCTCCAACCTCACAGAACAGGTTCACCATCTCCGCCTCGATCCACCGGCCACTTCCAGGGCTTTCGAATCTCTGGAGCCCAGAATCAATAACCCGCCGTGTTACTCTGGGGAGCCCACTGAATGCCGCTCGTTCCTCACCCAGTGTGATATTGTGTTTTCTCTCCAGCCCAACACTTACGCCAGGAGCACTGCTCGTGTCGCCTACGTCATATCTCTCCTTACTGGACGGGCTCGTGAGTGGGGCACGGCAATCTGGGAGGCAAGGGCTGAGTGTACTAACCAGTATCAGGACTTTAAGGAGGAGATGATACGGGTTTTTGATCGATCTGTTTTTGGGGAGGAGGCTTCCAGGGCCCTGTCTTCCCTATGTCAAGGCAATCGATCCATAACTGACTACTCTATTGAGTTTCGCACTCTTGCTGCCTCCAGTGGCTGGAACGAGCCGGCCTTGCTCGCTCGTCTTCTGGAGGGTCTCCGCGCAGAGGTAAAGGATGAGATTCTCTCCCGGGAGGTTCCTTCCAGCGTGGATTCCTTGATTGAACTCGCTATTCGCATTGAGCGACGGGTTGATCTTCGTCACCGAGCTCGTGGAAAGGAGCTCGCGCTCTCCGTTGCCCCCCTCTCCGCATCACTACCATCTTCCTCTGCCGGCTCGGGAGCTGAGCCTATGCAGCTGGGAGGTATCCGCATCTCGACTAAGGAGAGGGAACGGAGAATCACCAACCGCCTCTGTCTCTATTGCGGTTCTGCTGGTCATTTTGTCACTTCATGTCCAGTAAAAGCCAGAGCTCATCAGTAAGCGGAGGGCTACTGGTGAGCGCTACTACTCCTGTCTCTCCTTCAAGATCCTGCACTACCTTGTCGGTCCATCTACGCTGGACCGGTTCGTCAGCTTCCTGCAGTGCCTTAATAGACTCTGGGGCGGAGGGCTGTTTTATGGACGAGACCTGGGCTCGGGAACATGACATTCCTCTCAGACAGTTAAGTGAGTCCACGGCCTTGTTCGCCCTGGATGGTAGTCCTCTCCCCAGGATTCAGCGTGAGACGCTACCTTTAACCCTCACTGTTTCTGGTAATCATAGCGAAACCATTTCTTTTTTAATTTTTCGTTCACCTTTTACACCTGTTGTTTTGGGCCATCCCTGGCTAGTTTGTCATAATCCTTCCATTAATTGGTCTAGTAATTCTATCCTCTCCTGGAACGTCTCTTGTCATGTGAAATGTTTAATGTCTGCTATCCCTCCTGTTTCCTCTGTCTCTTCTTCACAGGAGGAGCCTGGTGATTTGACAGGGGTGCCGGAGGAATATCACGATCTGCGCACGGTGTTCAGTCGGTCCAGGGCCACCTCTCTTCCTCCACACCGGTCGTATGATTGTAGTATTGATCTCCTTCCGGGAACCACTCCCCCCCGGGGTAGACTATACTCTCTGTCGGCTCCCGAACGTAAGGCTCTCGAGGATTATTTGTCTGTAGCTCTTGACGCCGGTACCATAGTCCCCTCCTCCTCTCCCGCCGGAGCGGGGTTTTTTTTTGTCAAGAAGAAGGACGGGTCTCTGCGCCCCTGCATAGATTATCGAGGGCTGAATGACATAACAGTGAAGAATCGTTATCCGCTTCCTCTTATGTCTTCAGCCTTCGAGATCCTGCAGGGAGCCAGGTTTTTCACTAAGTTGGACCTTCGTAACGCTTACCATCTCGTGCGCATCAGGGAGGGGGACGAGTGGAAGACGGCGTTTAATACTCCGTTAGGGCACTTTGAATACCGGGTTCTTCCTTTCGGCCTCGCTAACGCTCCAGCTGTCTTTCAGGCATTAGTCAATGATGTCCTGAGAGACATGCTGAACATCTTTGTTTTCGTTTACCTTGACGATATCCTGATTTTTTCACCGTCACTCCAGATTCATGTTCAGCACGTTCGACGTGTCCTCCAGCGCCTTTTAGAGAATTGTCTTTTTGTGAAGGCTGAGAAGTGCACTTTTCATGCCTCCTCCGTCACATTTCTCGGTTCTGTTATTTCCGCTGAAGGCATTAAGATGGATCCCGCTAAGGTCCAAGCTGTCATTGATTGGCCCGCCCCTAAGTCACGCATCGAGCTGCAGCGCTTTCTCGGCTTCGCGAACTTCTATCGTCGTTTCATCCGTAATTTCGGTCAGGTGGCAGCTCCTCTCACAGCCCTTACTTCTGTCAAGACGTGCTTTAAGTGGTCCGTTTCCGCCCAGGGAGCTTTTGATCTCCTCAAGAATCGTTTTACATCCGCTCCTATCCTTGTTACACCTGACGTCTCTAGACAGTTCGTTGTCGAGGTTGACGCGTCAGAGGTGGGCGTGGGAGCCATTCTTTCTCAGCGCTCCCTCTCTGACGACAAGGTCCACCCATGCGCGTATTTTTCTCATCGCCTGTCGCCGTCGGAACGTAACTATGATGTGGGAAACCGCGAACTGCTCGCCATCCGGTTAGCCCTAGGCGAATGGCGACAGTGGTTGGAGGGCGCGACCGTTCCTTTTGTCGTTTGGACTGACCATAGGAACCTTGAGTACATCCGTTCTGCCAAACGACTTAATGCGCGTCAGGCGCATTGGGCGCTGTTTTTCGCTCGTTTCGAGTTCGTGATTTCTTATCGTCCGGGCTCTAAGAACACCAAGCCTGATGCTTTATCTCGTCTCTTCAGTTCTTCAGTAGCCTCCACTGACCCCGAGGGGATTCTCCCTGAGGGGCGTGTTGTCGGGTTGACTGTCTGGGGAATTGAGAGGCAGGTAAAGCAAGCGCTCACTCACACTCCGTCGCCGCGCGCTTGTCCTAGGAACCTTCTTTTCGTTCCCGTTCCTACTCGTCTGGCCGTTCTTCAGTGGGCTCACTCTGCCAAGTTAGCCGGCCACCCTGGCGTTCGGGGTACGCTTGCTTCCATTCGCCAGCGTTTTTGGTGGCCCACCCGGGAGCATGACACGCGTCGTTTCGTGGCTGCTTGTTCGGTCTGCGCGCAGACTAAGTCCGGTAACTCTCCTCCTGCCGGCCGTCTCAGGCCGCTTCCCATTCCCTCTCGACCGTGGTCTCACATCGCCTTAGATTTTGTCACCGGACTGCCTTCGTCAGCGGGGAAGACTGTTATTCTTACGGTTGTCGATAGGTTCTCTAAGGCGGCTCATTTCATTCCCCTTGCTAAGCTTCCTTCTGCTAAAGAGACGGCACAAATCATCATCGAGAATGTTTTCAGAATTCATGGCCTTCCGTCAGACGTCGTTTCGGACAGAGGTCCGCAATTCACGTCTCAATTTTGGAGGGAGTTTTGCCGTTTGATTGGGGCTTCCGTCAGTCTCTCTTCCGGCTTTCACCCCCAGTCTAACGGTCAAGCAGAACGGGCCAATCAGACTATTGGTCGCATCTTACGCAGTCTTTCTTTTCGCAACCCTGCGTCTTGGTCAGAACAGCTCCCCTGGGCAGAATACGCCCACAACTCGCTTCCTTCGTCTGCGACCGGGCTATCTCCTTTTCAGAGTAGCCTCGGGTACCAGCCTCCGCTGTTCTCATCTCAGTTCGCCGAGTCCAGCGTCCCCTCCGCTCAGGCTTTTGTCCAACGTTGCGAGCGCACCTGGAAGAGGGTCAGGTCTGCACTTTGCCGTTATAGGACGCAGACTGTGAGGGCTGCTAATAAGCGTAGAACTAAGAGTCCTAGATATTGTCGCGGTCAGAGAGTTTGGCTCTCCACTCAGAACCTTCCCCTTAAGACGGCTTCTCGCAAGTTGACCCCGCGGTTCATTGGTCCGTTCCGTATTTCTCGGGTCATTAATCCTGTCGCAGTTCGACTTCTTCTTCCGCGATACCTTCGTCGCGTCCACCCGGTCTTCCATGTCTCCTGTATCAAGCCCGTTCTTCGCGCCCCCGCTCGTCTTCCCCCCCCCCCCCCCCATCCTTGTCGAGGGCGCACCCATCTACAGGGTCCGCAGGATTTTGGACATGCGTCCTCGGGGCCGTGGTCACCAGTACCTCGTAGATTGGGAGGGGTACGGTCCTGAGGAGAGGAGTTGGGTTCCCTCTCGGGACGTGCTGGACCGTGCGCTGATCGAGGATTTCCTCCGTTGCCGCCAGGTTTCCTCCTCGAGTGCGCCAGGAGGCGCTCGGTGAGTGGGGGGGTACTGTCATGTATTGTCATGTTGTGTCTTTCTGTCCTTTCCTTTCACCCTGTCTCCCTCTGCTGGTCGTATTAGGTTACCTTTTCTCCCCCGCTTTCCCCCAGCTGTTCCTTGTCTCCTCCTAACTACCCATTCACCCCGTTTCCCACCTGTTCCCTTTTCCCTCTGATTAGGTCCCTATATCTCTCTCTGTTTTTGTTCCTGTCCTTGTCGGATTCTTGTTTGTTGTGTTTCATGCCTGAACCAGACTATCGTCATGTTTGCTGTAACCTTGTCCTGTCCTGTCGGAATCTGCCGGTCTGTCTGAACCTACCTATGTTTGGTAATTAAAGAAGCTCTGTTAAGTTAATTCGCTTTTGGGTCCTCATTCACTCACCGTGACAACATGTCAGTTTGTAAAATTTCAGCCCTGTTAGAGCTGCCCCGGTCAACTGTAAGTGCTGTTATTGTGAAGTGGAAACGTCTAGGAGCAACAACGGCTCAGCCATGAAGTGGTAGGCCACACAAGCTCACAAAACAGGACCGATGAGTGCTGAAGCGAGTAGTATGTAAAAATTGTCTGTCCTTGGTTGCAACACTCACAGCCAACTTCAAAACTGCCTCTGGAAGCACCGTCAGCATAATAACTGTGTGTCAGGAGCTTCATGAAATGGGTTTCCATGGCCGACCAGCCACACACAAGCCTAAGATCACCATGCACAATACCAAGCGTCGGCTGGAGTTGTGTAAAACTTGCCGCCATTAAACTTGTCGACTCTGGAGCAGTGGAATCACATTCTCTGGAGTGATGAATCACGTGTCACCATCTGGAAGTCTGGCGGACGAATTTGAGTTTGGCGGATGCCAAGAGAACCTGCCCAAATGTGTAGTGCCCACTGTAAAGTTTGTTGGAAGAGGAATAATGGTCTGGGGCTGTTTTTCATGGTTCATACTAGGCCCCTTATTTCCAGTGAAGGGAAATCTTAACGCTACAGCATACAATGACATTCTAGATGATTCTGTGCTTCCAACTTTGTGGCAACAGTTGGGGAAAGCCCTTTCCTGTTTTAGCATGACAGTGCACAAAGCGAGGTCCATACAGAAATGGTTTGTTGAGATTGGTGTGGAAGAACTTGACTTGCACAAAGCCCTGACCTCAACCCCATCGAACACCTTTGGGGTGAATTGGAACACTGTGATCCAGGCCTAATCGCCCAACATCAGTGCTCAACCTCAGTAATGCTCTTGTGGCTGAATGGAAGCAAGTCCCCACAGCAATGTTCCAACATCTAGTGGAAAGCCATCCCAGAAGAGTGGAGGTTGTTCTTGCAGCAAAAGGGGGCCCAACTCCATATTAATGCCTATGATTTTGGAATGAGATGTTCGACGAGCAGGTGTTCACATACTTTTGGTCATGTAGTTTACGTTACATAGCCAAGAAGGTCTGATACGAGATGGCCAATTGTGAGCTAAAAACAAGAGTAAAAAAAATATCCAGACTTAAACATCATTAGGGGTTCACAGGGTTTCCTTGACATGGACAAATAACTCTAGCATAGATTGGTAACTTTATTTCTAATTTGGCACACATGCGAACTAGAGGCCATGATTAACTTGATCAGAAAGAATGGCACCAATTGGCCTATATGTGGCGCTGTTTTAATCAGTCGTTCTTAATCCATCATATCCACCCCCCCCCCCCCCCATTAGACTTAAAACTTTGTATTTAGGTGTCTTTCCTCATGCTGAAAGAATTTGCCTCAAGGACACAAGGACATATGAGTTCCATCAGGATGGAGATTCCTCCATCTTGGATTGTTTTTCTTAGAAAAATGTATTATCATGAACCATAAATCCAAATAACATAATTTGGTATGTAGGCACATAATACATCTCAGATAAGGGATTGGTTAAGAGATGACTGAGTTATTGATAAATCAGGAAATCCCATTTTAAGTTTCCATTTACATATTTTGTAAATCCACTTCACAATGGTCTATCTACTTAAAAATGTTTAGGGTCATCAAAGCCCTTACCATGATGAACCATTTACGTTTGGCATTGATACTGTATCTTAAAAAATGAGGAAATTATTAACAATTCATTTTGACTATGTAACAGTAATGCTTAAAGTAATCACAATATTTTTGTAATTGAATAAAAGTCAGATTCACACCAAATTTCTACAGAAATACAGACTCCCTGGTTTTAATGTACCTATAGGTGCATGTTAGCACATTGGCTAATGCAAAAAATACTTTACAAATCTTATTCTCATGAACCATAAGTCAGATTGATTCCAGATTTAGTTTATAGACTCAATGAATTAGCCTCTAATTAATTTGAGAATGATTACCTGCTGCATTCAAAGATAACCAACCTACAGCACTAGACTTAACTTCATTTGTGTCATCGTTGTGGTATTGAGAGAAACATGGTAATGCTTTCAATGATTGCACATATAGGAAGTTCCTACATGATAAGACTGCTTTCTTTGATATCCAACAGATCTTGTGTCCTTTCTGTCATCCTGTGAACCTCGTTCATTGCTGCTCGCAGCTATATTCATTTTTTTTCTCTCTCTGGTGAACCATGCTGATTTAAAAGTCTGTGGATATGTTTTAGTGCAGAGTGTGTCATTTTTCTTTGGAGTGCTCCTACAGAACGATGGGCTTGTCAAGCTGTCAACACATACTATTAATAGTGCAACAGATAACTTGGGTTAATGCTTCTTTCTTAGTTATTCATTGAACCCTCTCCTGAACATACTGTATAGATAAGTAACACTTTTGATGCAATTATATTGTGAAGCCAGCTGGGGTTTTTAAGACCACAGAAAACATGACCTACTGTATACTGTCAAAGGATGTTTACATGTGCTGTAGGTCATGTAGGATAAATGACTTTTTCTGCAGGAGCTGAAACACAAACTGTTGCATCATACAGTAGAAGAATGTCTTATTCCCATTTTCATGCATACATTTGGGTATTTGCTAATGTTATTTAGCCTGGTTAAGAAACAAACTATGTGCTATCGAAAGGATTGGTTATCCTTAATAACTACAGGCCCTGATAACTGTTATAGCTCGGGATTTGCAGAAGCTGTATCCATTAGTTGAGTCAGAAGCTTTTGAATGGCACTAAAATTATTTGGCTGGTCCTTGACTATTTAGTAGGTCCACTTCAGGCAAGAGGAATCAATGACTTCCTCACAAAGGAGATATTTAACAATTTAACACAAATGCTGAAGACTGAAGAGAACCTGCTTCTGCTAAGCATGTTATTGGTATTACTTGGGCCAATGCCAAGGCATTACGACATTTGGAGAGCCATAGATCCACATTTATTATGTACTGCAATTAGAAGTTGGGTTGTTCTTAACATGCTATGGTATATGACAGCAATGCACACTGCATTCCAATGCTGTCTCGTAACTCACTGTAAAAACCAATTACCCAACTGTTAAATGTAAAAACCAATTACCCCAACTGTTAAATATGAAAGTACAGTCTTGATGAAAGAGTATGTTTGACACAAATACCTATAATTTAATGTTGTTGATAACACAGGCCACTATGTACAACAATATAAAAGCCATGTCTTTCAAATCAAATCAAATCAAATTGTACTTGTCACATACACGTGTTTAGCAGATGTCATTGCAGGTGTAGTGAAATGCTTGTTCTTCTAGTTCTGACAGTACAGCAATAATTATCTAACAATTTCACAACATATAACCAATACACACAAATCTAAGTAAGGAATGGAATTAAGAATATATAAATATAAGGACGAGCAATGTCAGGGTGGCATTGACTAAGAACAGTAGAATAGTATAGAATACAGTATATACAGTGCCTTGCGAAAGTATTCGGCCCCCTTGAACTTTGCGACCTTTTGCCACATTTCAGGCTTCAAACATAAAGATATAAAACTGTATTTTTTTGTGAAGAATCAACAACAAGTGGGACACAATCATGAAGTGGAACGACATTTATTGGATATTTCAAACTTTTTTAACAAATCAAAAACTGGAAAATTGGGCGTGCAAAATTATTCAGCCCCCTTACGTTAATACTTTGTAGAGCCACCTTTTGCTGCGATTACAGCTGTAAGTCGCTTGGGGTATGTCTCTATCAGTTTTGCACATCGAGAGACTGACATTTTTTCCCATTCCTCCTTGCAAAACAGCTCGAGCTCAGTGAGGTTGGATGGAGAGCATTTGTGAACAGCAGTTTTCAGTTCTTTCCACAGATTCTCGATTGGATTCAGGTCTGGACTTTGACTTGGCCATTCTAACACCTGGATATGTTTATTTTTGAACCATTCCATTGTAGATTTTGCTTTATGTTTTGGATCATTGTCTTGTTGGAAGACAAATCTCCGTCCCAGTCTCAGGTCTTTTGCAGACTCCATCAGGTTTTCTTCCAGAATGGTCCTGTATTTGGCTCCATCCATCTTCCCATCAATTTTAACCATCTTCCCTGTCCCTGCTGAAGAAAAGCAGGCCCAAACCATGATGCTGCCACCACCATGTTTGACAGTGGGGATGGTGTGTTCAACTGTGTTGCTTTTACGCCAAACATAACGTTTTGCATTGTTGCCAAAAAGTTCAATTTTGGTTTCATCTGACCAGAGCACCTTCTTCCACATGTTTGGTGTGTCTCCCAGGTGGCTTGTGGCAAACTTTAAACAACACTTTTTATGGATATCTTTAAGAAATGGCTTTCTTCTTGCCACTCTTCCATAAAGGCCAGATTTGTGCAATATACGACTGATTGTTGTCCTATGGACAGAGTCTCCCACCTCAGCTGTAGATCTCTGCAGTTCATCCAGAGTGATCATGGGCCTTCTTTGCTGCATCTCTGATCAGTCTTCTCCTTGTATGAGCTGAAAGTTTAGAGGGACGGCCAGGTCTTGGTAGATTTGCAGTGGTCTGATACTCCTTCCATTTCAATATTATCGCTTGCACAGTGCTCCTTGGGATGTTTAAAGCTTGGGAAATCTTTTTGTATCCAAATCCGGCTTTAAACTTCTTCACAACAGTATCTCGGACCTGCCTGGTGTGTTCCTTGTTCTTCATGATGCTCTCTGCGCTTTTAACGGACCTCTGAGACTATCGCAGTGCAGGTGCATTTATACGGAGACTTGATTACACACAGGTGGATTGTATTTATCATCATTAGTCATTTAGGTCAACATTGGATCATTCAGAGATCCTCACTGAACTTCTGGAGAGAGTTTGCTGCACTGAAAGTAAAGGGGCTGAATAATTTTGCACACCCAATTTTTCCGTTTTTGATTTGTTAAAAAAGTTTTAAATATCCAATAAATGTCGTTCCACTTCATGATTGTGTCCCACTTGTTGTTGATTCTTCACAAAAAAATACAGTTTTATATCTTTATGTTTGAAGCCTGAAATGTGGCAAAAGGTCGCAAAGTTCAAGGGGGCCGAATACTTTCGCAAGGCACTGTACATATGAGATGAGTAATGCAAGATATGTAAACATTATTAAAATGACATTATTAAAGTGACTAGTGTTCCATTTATTAAAGTGGCCAATGATTTCAAGTCTGTGTATATAGGCAGCAGCCTCTCTGTGCTAGTGATGGCTATTTAACAGTCTGATGGCCTTGAGATAGAAGCTGTTTTTCAGTCTCTCGGTCCCAGCTTTGATGCACCTGTACTGACTTGGCCTTCCGGATGATAGCGGGGTGAACAGGCAGTGGCTCGGGTAGTTGTTGTCCTGGAGAGCCCTGCGGTTGTGGCCGATGCAGTCGTCGTACCAGGTGTTGATACAGCCCGACAGGAATGCCATTTTCAACTTGTTTTGTTGTTTGACTTGTATATTCTCGGTGTTGAAAATTAGATTTTGAGATTTAATTTCATTGTTTTTTTTTATTGCTCACAAAATCTCATACATGTTTTTTTTAAATGGCAAGGTCTAATTTACAATTTATTTCTCGGGTGTCTCCTAAAGTGGAGGAGCCTTCATGTGGCTATCTGAATGTGTGTGTGAGGGGGAAAGTGTGTGTGTGAGTTTTTTTTATAGGAGGATAGTGATAACAAGTAGCCTACTCTAGTCCAGGCCTCTGAATAAGCTCACTGTAAAAACAAAAAATCCAGGGAGACCAAAAAAGTCAGCAATTTCCCCAGAACATTTCATCATAAAAAATGTATCACACTTTGAGCCCCACAGTCTCCTGTTTACGCTTAATTAAGACACCAACGTCTTCTCCCGCCTCCATCTGATTAGGTGTCACGTTCACCTTCACATACCCTTCACACATTAATAATGTGCTGGGCGGATGGCAGCTCACATGCTGGGTGTGAGAATTGACTTCCCCTGGCAGCCACAGAGCGAAGGAGAAAAGAGATTTCAAGCGGTTGCTTCCTATGCCGAGACCGGAGTGTGCGGGAGGGTGGCTCTAATGCCATTACAACAGTAGGATTCAACATACATAAATCCGGCCCTAGCAGCCAGTCAAGAGGAACTGAAGGAACAAATGTTCTCCCAAGACTGCCATTGAAGTGTGAGAATCATACTGTTAAATGCGTGTAGAAGTCCAATTGTGAATCAAGGCATGAGAACGAATACTAAACAATTGGATGGGACTTACAGTACAAGGACAAATTGGGTGGGGTTTCTTTTGTTTGCTGCTTGTTATGTGTGGAGTTTATTTTTAATCAGCGTGGAAAAGCTAATTAAGTTGTTTCAAGTCATGAACTGATTAATGAGTATTAACATGTAATTGAATGGTTAGGCTATTATTACAATGTATAAGAATGAAATTTAGTTGACACGATATTCACAACGCAAATGTGAGACATGACGCACGCTACATGTCTTTTTTATGAATCTCAAGGGGACTTGTCATTGAGTAAGCCACTCTAGAATGGTCAATGGGCCTGGAGGGCAGAATTCATGGAGAGCACTGATCCAAACATCAGTCTCCCAGTGACAGTAAGCTGCAGCAGCTCATTTGGGGAGAACCGTTGTCAAGGGGATGAAATGTGTTTGGAATGGTCAAACGCCCTAGGAATGTGTTTCATCAACGTGAGCGTCGTCAACGGGCGATAGGCTGCAATTTAATTAGAACTGCGCAGCCCAGTCATTTGATCAATCACAACTTTCAACTCGCTCTCCCAAGACAGCCCCGTTTAATGGTGCTGTTTGTCAGTGGTTCCCCTTTAGTCATGCAAACAATGGCGAACTGTCTGCATAACAATCATAATGAAGGTCATGCTTCTTCACTGATCAGGAGCAAAGCTAAGGGGATCAAGGGAGGATGTGAACCTTTGACTTTTGAGAGAGTTGGGAAGTTTGTCAGAGCTTCACCTCTGATGACCTCACATGAGGAGCCATGAGCTCACTGGAAGAGACTCAAAAATACTCCTGCTGGGTTGTTGTGTACATTCTGGTGTCAATCAATTAATGCCTCAATTGGCACAATTAAGTGTTTACCACGATACAGAATAATCGTGCATGCGCCCATATTTGTCCAGTAAGTTCCTTTCAGCGAAATTACATTGATTTCATCACCTGTAATAGACTACAAACCGAGGTCAGTAAGAGTTCTCACACGCACATACCCTCACAAGTATGTAATACACATACTTGCAGTAAATGGAGATATCACTATGTCACAAGTCTAATCAAAGTATTATCGGTCAACTGGTAGGATGATTTTCATCACTTCCACCCATTCTGAAAGAACATTGACGCAATGAATCCATGCAGTCATTGACAACCTAACTGAACCTGTGGCATCCCCATAGCTGGAGAACCCACATTGTACGCCGAAGCTCATTGCGAGCAAGCCCATAGAGAGAGAGAGAGAGAGAGAGAGAGAGAGAGAGAGAGAGAGAGAGAGAGAGAGAGAGAGAGAGAGAGAGAGAGAGAGAGAGAGAGAGAGAGAGACTGTATTTTATTTCTAGACTGTTGGTCTGATAGTTGCTGGTGTATTTATGTGCACTGATTTGTATTAAGTGTAATAATTGTATAATGTTGACTGCATAACCTGTTTGCTTTTGAAAACATTTCTAAAATCGATTGTTTTCCAAAGCCAACAACCATTTCAGTCATTCTCATAAAAATGAGTTAGAACTTCTCTTCCAAAGACCAAAGTGTTTATCTGAAGTGTTTATTGCTTAACGTGAGTGATGCAGGAAAGGGTTTTGTTTGCTCGTAACCTCCCTGACCACTTTAGTGGCAATTACAGAGAAGCCAAGAGGTAGAGACATCAAACAGGTGTCTTGGGCGACTTAGCTACTTCCTTTTTCATACGAATGTATAAAACAAAGCAAATTACAAACTTTGATGAAACTACCAGTAGACACAATATTAATGTGGTTTGCTGTGGCTACACCAGGTGATACTACATTTTCCCACACACCCACTGTCCACAAACACCGTACATCATGCATACTACTGATAGAGACAATAGGACAGAAAGAGGGAATAACATATTGTAAGCAGACATATCTTTCCACAGTATTTCTATGCCCATTCCTATTCCTCGATCTACAGACGCCAAACCAAGAAATATGAACGGTGGGAAGGAAGACGGTGGGGCATGTTCATGAATATTCATGAGTTTCACATAGAACCCATCGGGTGATTGGTTGAGCCTTCTTGAGTGTGTGACGTCACACAGATGCTCTACAGAGCCGTCTGTTTAGCTAGCTCGTACCACTGGCATGAGCAGTTAGCACTGCCCGAACAACTTGAGAAATCCAGCTTCAGCTTGATCAACAAACTTGTGGAGAAGTACAGATCAGGGTTGGGTTATAAAAAAATATCCAAAACTTTGAACATCCCACGGAGCACTATTAAATCCATTGTTAAAAAATTGAAAGAATATGGCACCACAACAAACCTGTTAAGAGAGGGCCACCCACCAAAGTCACAGTCCAGGCAAGGAGGGCATTAAATCAGAGAGGAAAGAAATAGACCAAAGATAACCCTGAAGGAGCTGCAAAGCTCCACAGCGGAGATTGGAGTATCTGTCCATAGGACCACTTTAAGCCGTACACTCCACAGAGCTGGGCTTTATGGAAGAGTTGCCAGAAAAAAAGCCATTGCTTAAGGAAAAAAATAAGCAAACACATTTGGTGTTCACCAAAAACATATGGAAGAAGATACTCTGGACAGTTGAGACTAAATTTGAGCTTTTTGTCCATTACGGAAAACGCACAGTGAAGCATGGTGGTGGCAGCCTCATGCTGTGGGGATGATTTTCATCGGCAGAGACTGGGAAACTGGTCAGGAATGATGGATGGCACTAAAAAGAGGGAAATTCTTGAGGGGAACCAGTTTCAGTCTTCCAGAGATTTGAGACTGGGACAGAGGTTCACCTTCCAGCAGGACAATGACCCTAAGCATACTGCTAAAGAAACACTCAAGTGGTTTAAGGGGAAACATTTAAATGTCTTGGAATGGCCTAGTCAAAGCCCATACCTCAATCAAATTGAGAATCTGTGGTATGACTTAAAGATTGCTGTACACCAGGGGAACCCATCCATCTTGAAAGAGTTGGAGCAGTGTTGCCTTGAAGAATGGGCAAAAATCCCAGTGGCTAGATGTGCCAAGCTTATAGATACATACCCCAAGAGACTTGCAGCTGTAATTGCTGCCAAAGGTGGCTCTACAGTATTGACATTGGGAGGGGGGTGAATAGTTATGCATGCTGAGGTTTTCTGTTTTTTGGTATTTTTTCTTGTGGTGGTAGGTATGTTGTGTAAATCAAATTATACAAACCCCCAAAAATCCCCAAACTCCCCAAAAACTATTTTAATTCCAGGTTGTAAGGCAACAAAATAGGAAAAATGCAGAGGGGGGGGAATACTTTCGCAAGCCACTGTAGCTACATTTCAGTAATTAGCTATCCTCCTAAATACGTTAGTCAGTGGATAAACTAAGTTGAATAGTTGAAAATAGGTCTGAAAACAAACTAGTCACCAGTTATTGTTTGTGTAATCATGTCAAACCAGTTGGCTAATGTAGCCTGTGTACCCATGAGATCCCAAAACTAGATAGCTGTGTCTTTTGGCATCCAAGATTAGCTAGCTAGCTAACTAGTTGGCTTCGGCATGGCCAATGAAAGCCAGCATGATAGCTAGCCAGCTGCATTTCAATCAGTAGCTATCCTTCTAAATGCGGTAGTTAATGAGTTGAACATATTTGTCTGAAAACGAACTAGTAGCCAGTTGTTGTTGCCCATGGTGTAATCATATCTAACCTGTCTAGCTAACAGTAGCCAGCTAGCGTTGCAAATTAGCCTTTCGCTAGCTGATCTGATGTGTAAGAAAATGGCAGATTTTACTAAAACACTGTAGATCGCTATCAATACCTCCTCTACGACGTTGCTATTGGGGCGCGGGAATATCAGATTCGTATTTTAAATTTATGTTAACTGACATTGAAGTTGGTGGTTACTAATGGTTTCAGATCCAAAGCGAGATAAATTGCCCGCAATGTTTTGTGTTTTGATAAGAGCACAGAGTGACATCACGCACTCAAGAAGGATCAACTGAATCACCCGACAGGTTTAATTTCGAGATACACTATATGACCAAAAGTATGTGGGCATACTCGCCAAATGCTCGCCGAAGATCACATTCCAAAATCATGTGCATTAATATGGAGTTGGTCCCCCCTTGCTGTAACAGCCTCCACTATTCTGGGAATAGTTTTTCACGAGATGTTGGAACATTGCTGCGGGGACTTGTTTCCATTCAGCCACAAGCGCATTAGTGAAGTCGGGCACTGATGTTGGCGATTAGGCCTAGCTTGCGGTCGGCGTTCCAATTCATCCCAAAGGAATTTGATAAGGTTGAGGTCAGGGCTCTGTGCAGGCCAGTCAAGTTCTTCCACACCGATCTCGACAAACCATTTCTGTATGAACCTCGGCAAGCTTTACACCACTCCAGCCGATGCTTGTCATTGTGCATGATGATCTCAGGCTTCTGTACGGCTGCTCGACCATGGAAACTAATTTTATGAAGCTCCTGACGAACAGTTATTGTGCTGATGTTGCTTCCAGAAGCAGTTTGGAACTCCGTAGTGAGTGTTGCAACTGAGCACAGACGATTTTTTGGATGCTACTTACTTCAGCACTCTGTGGTTCCGTTCTGTAAGCTTGTGTGGCCTACCACTTCGTGGCTGAGCAGTTATTGCTCCTAGGCATTTCCACTTCACAATACAGCACTTACAATTGACCCGGGGCAGCTCTAGCAAGGCAAAAATTTGACAAACTGTCTTGTTGGATAGGTGGCATCCTATGACAGTTCACGTTGAAAGTCACTGAGCTATTCAGTAAGGCCATTCTATTGCCAATGTTTGTCTACGGAGGTTGCATGGCGGTGTGCTGGATTGTATACACCTGTCAGCAATGGGTGTGGCTGAAATAGCCGAATCCACTCATTTGAAGGTGTGTCACATACTTTTGTATATATAGTGTACATGAATATTCATGAAACTGCACCGGCCTTCCTATGGAAGGAATTTCACGTACCGCATGCCCTGAGTCTCGTAATTAACCCATCCATAAGGATCAACAAGGTCACTGCCCCACTCGCCAATAAAGCTGTTGAACAATAGTGGGTTTTTATGCATCGAAGAATAAAGCAATGCCTGGGAATTGATGATGAACCTTTTATGAGCTCAGTGTCGTAACTGGTTTGTCCGAAGCCACAAGCTCCGGACTGAGACTCTGTGTGGTGACTTAGAAGAACAGATCACTGACCATTTCGAATCCCACCGTACCTTCTCCGCTGTGCAATCCGGTTTCCGAGCTGGTCATGAGTGCACATCAGCCACACTCAAGGTACTAAACGATGTCATAATCGCCATCGATAAAATACAGTACAGTGCAGCTGTCTAAATCGACCTGGCCAAGGCTTTCGACTCTGTCAATCACCAAATCCTTATCGGCAGACTCAACAGCCTTGGTTTGTCAAATGACTGCCTCGCCTGGTTCGCCAACTACTTCTCAGACAGAGTTTAGTGTGTAAAATCTCTATAGGGGTACCACAGGGTTCATTTCTCGGACCGACTCTTTTCTCTGTATATATCAACGAAGTCGCTCTTGCTGCGGGTGATTCCCTGATCAAATCAAAATCAAATCAAATCAAATGTATTTATATAGCCCTTCGTACATCAGCTGATATCTCAAAGTGCTGTACAGAAACCCAGCCTAAAACCCCAAACAGCAAGCAATGCAGGTGTTGAAGCACGTTGGCTAGGAAAAACTCTCTAGAAAGGCCAAAACCTAGGAAGAAACCTAGAGAGGAACCACGCTATGAGGGGTGACTAGTCCTCTTCTGGCTGTGCTGGGTGGAGATTATAACAGAACATGGCCAAGATACTCAAATGTTCATAAATTACCAGCATGGTCAAACAATAGGTCTGGGACAGGTAGCACGTCCGGTGTACAGGTCAGGATTCCATAGCCGCAGGCAGAACAGTTGAAACTGGAGCAGCAGCATGGCCAGGTGGACTGGGGACAGCAAGGAGTCATCATTCCAGGTAGTCCTGAGGCATGGTCCTAGGGCTCAGGTGCTCTGAGAGAGAGAAAGAGAGAGAGAATTAGAGAGAGCATACTTAAATTCACACAGGACACCGGATAAGACAGGAGAAGTACTCCAGGTATAACAAACTGACCCTAGCCCCTTGACACATAAACTACTGCAACATAAATACTGGAGGCTGAGACAGGGGGGGATCAGGAGACACTGTGGCCCCATCCGATGATACCCCCGGACAGGGCCAAACAGGAAGGATATAACCCCACCCACTTTGCCATAGCACAGCCCCCACACTACTAGAGGGATATCTTCAACCACCAACTTACCATCCTGAGACAAGGCCGAGTATAGCCCACAAAGATCTCCGCCACGGCACAACCCAAGGGGGGGCGCCAACCCAGGCAGGAAGATCACATCAGTGACTCAACCCACTCAAGTGACGCACCCCTCCTAGGGACAGCATGAAAGAGCACCAGTAAGCCGGTGACTCAGCCCCTGTAATAGGGTTAGAGGCAGAGAATCCCAGTGGAAAGAGGGGAACCGGCCAGGCAAAGACAGCAAGGGCGGTGTCGTTGCTCCAGAGCCTTTCTGTTCACCTTCACTCACACTCCTGGGCCAGACTACACTCAATCATATGACCCACTGAAGAGATGAATCTTCAGTAAAGACTTAAAGGTTGAGACCGAGTTTACGTCTCTCACATGGGTAGGCAGACCATTCCATAAAAATGGAGCTCTGTAGGAGAAAGTCCTGCCTCCAGCTGTTTGCTTAGAAATTCTAGGGACAATTAGGAGGCCTGCGTCTTGTGACCGTAGCGTACGTGTAGGTATGTACGGCAGCACCAAATCAGAGAGATAGGTAGGAGCAAGCCCATGTAATGCTTTGTAGGTTAGCAGTAAAACCTTGAAATCAGCCCTTGCCTTGACAGGAAGCCAGTGTAGGGAGGCTAGCACTGGAGTAATATGATCAAATTTTGGGGTTCTAGACAGGATATTTAGCACTAACTGAAGTTTATTTAGTGCTTTAGCGCTTTAAAAGCATGGATTAAGACTAAACAGGAAGAGCTCTTAGGCCAACAGCTCTGCATCATTTTTGGACAGAAAGTTTCTGATTTTTGCAATGTTATGTAGATGGAAAAAAGCTGTCTGTGAAACAGTCTTGATATGTTCTTCAAAATAGCGATCAGGGTCCAGAGTAACGCCGAGGTCCTTCACAGTTTTATTTGAGACGACTGTACAACCATTAAGATTAATTGTCAGATTCAACAGAAGATAATTTTGTTTCTTAGGACCTAGAACAAGCATCTCTCTTTTGTCCAACATAGGACGTCCAAGCACAGGAAGCAGCTCTTTCAGTAGTTTAGTTGGAATTAGGGTCCAGTATGCAGCTTGAAGGTTTAGAGGCCATGATTATTTTCATCATCGTGTCAAGAGATATAGTACTAAAACACTTGAGTGTCTCTCTTGATCCTAGGTCCTGGCAGAGTTGTGCAGACTCAGGACAACTGAGCTTTGAAGGAATACGCAGATTTAAAGAGGAGTCCGTAATTTCCTTTCTAATAATCATGATCTTTTTCTCAAAGAAGTTCATGAATTTATTACTGCTGAAGAGAAAGCCATCCTCACTTGGGGAATGCTGCTTTTTAGTTAGCTTTGCAACAGAATCAGAAAGACATTTCGGATTGTACTTATTTTCCTCAATTAAGTTGGAAAAATAGGATGATCGAGCAGCAGTAAGGGCTCTTCGATACTGCACGGTACTGTCTTTCCACGCTAGTCGGAAGACTTCCAGTTTGGTGTGGCGCCATTTCCGTTCCAATTTTCTGGAAGCTTGTTTCAGAGCTCGGGTATTTTCTGTATACCAGGGAGCTAGTTTCTTATGAGAAATGTTTTTAGTTTTTAGGGGTGCAACTGCATCTAGGGTATTGCGCAAGGTTAAATTGAGTTCCTCAGTTAGGTGGTTAACTGACTTTTGTCCTCTGACGTCCTTGGGTAGGCAGAGGGAGTCTGGAAGGGCATCAAGGAATATTTGTGTTGTCTGTGAATTTATAGCACAACATTTGATGCTCCTTGGTTGCGGTCTGAGCAGATTATTTGTTGCGATTGCAAACGTAATAAAATGGTGGTCCGATAGTCCAGGATTATGAGGAAAAACATTAAGATCCACAACATTTATTCCATGGGACAAAACTAGGTCCAGAGCATGACTGTGACAGTGAGTAGGTCCAGAGACATGTTGGACAAAACCCACTGAGTCGATGATGGCTCCGAAAGCCTTTTGGAGTGGGTCTGTGGACTTTTCCATGTGAATATTAAAATCACCAAAAATGTGAATATTATCTGCTATGACTATAAGATCCGATAGGAATTCAGGGAACTCAATGAGGAACGCTGTATAAGGCCCAGGAGGCCTGTAAACAGTAGCTATAAAAAGTGATTGAGTAGGCTGCATAGATTTCATGACTAGAAGCTCAAAAGACGAAAACGTCTTTTTTTTTTGTAAATTGAAATTTGCTATCGTAAATGTTAGCAACACCTCCACCTTTGCGGGATGCACGGGGGATATGGTCACTAGTGTAACCAGGAGGTGAGGCCTCATTTAACACAGTAAATTCATCAGCCTTAAGCCATGTTTCAGTCAGGCCAATCACATCAAGATTATGATCAGTGATTCGTTCATTGACCATAATTGCCTTTGAAGTAAGGGATCTAACATTAAGTAGCCCTATTTTGAGATGTGAGGTATCACAATCTCTTTTAATAATGACAGGCTTTATCCTAGTGAGATTGCTAAGGCGAACACTGCCATGTTTAGTTTTGCCCAACCCAGGTTGAGGCACAGTCTCAGGGATAGCTGAGCTGACTACACTGACTGTGCTAGTGGCAGACGCCACTAAGCTGGCAGGCTGGCTAACAGATTAGCCTTATCGTCGGTAGCCCTGCCCCCTGGTAAACAATGTATGATCCCTGGATGATTCGTTTGAAATCTAATACTGCGGGTAATGGAGTCGCCAATGACTAGGGTTTTCAATTTGTCAGAGCTAATGGTGGGAAACTTCGGCGGAACCCGTAACGGGAGGAGTAGAGACAAGAGAAGGCTCGGCCTCAGACTCCGACTCGTTGCTTAATAGGGAAAAACGGTTTAAAGTTTCTTTCGGCTTAATGAGCGACACCGGTTGAGCATTCCTACAGCATTTCCCTCCAGAAACCATGAGAATGATCCACCTCTACGCAGATATCACCATTCTGTATACATCTGGCCCTTCTTTGGACACTGTGTTAACTAACCGTTCTGCCCCTGAACAGGCAGTTAACCCACTGTTCCTAGGCCGTCATTGAAAATAAGAATTTGTTCTTAACTGACTTGCCTAGTTAAATAAAGGTCAAATCCAAAACCTCCAAACAAGCTTCAATGCCATCCTTCCGTGGCCTCCAACTGCTCTTAAATGCTAGTAATACCAAATGCATGTTCTTCAACCGTTCGCTGCTCGCACCCACCCGCCCGACTAGCATCACTACTCTGGACAGATCTGACTTAGAATATGTGGACAACTACAAATACCTAGGTGTCTGACTAGACTGGAAACTCTCCTTCCAGACTCATATTAAACATCTCCAATCTAAAATTAATTCTAGAATTCGCAACAAAGCCTCCTTCACTCACGTCACCAAACATACCCTCGTAATACTGACTATCCTACCGATCCTCGACTTTGGCGATGTAATTTACAAAATTTCTTCCAATACTCTACTCAGCAAACTGGATGCAGTCTATCACAGTGCCATCCGTTTTGTCACCAAAGCCCCTTATACCACCCACCACTGCGACCTGTATGTTGTAGTCGGCTGGCCCTCGCTACATATTCGGCACCAGACCCACTGGCTCCAGGTCATCTATAAGTCTATGATAGGTAAAGCTCCGCCTTATCTCAGCTCACTGGTCACGATAACAACACCCACCCGTAGTATGCGCTCCAGCAGGTATATCTCACTGGTCGTCCCCAAAGCCAACACCTACTTTGGCCGCCTTTCCTCCCAGTTCTCTGCTGCCAATGACTGGAATGAATTGCAAAAATCGCTGAAGCTGGAGACTTTTATTTCCCTCACTAACTTTAAACATCAGCTATCTGAGCAGCTAACCCGATCACTGCAGCTGTATTTAGCCCATCTGTAAATAGCCCACCCAATCTACCTATCTCATCCCCATATTGTTTTTGTTTACTTTTCTGCTCTTTTACACACCAGTATTTCTACTTGCACATCATGATCTGCTCATCTATCACTCCAGTGTTAATTTGCTAAACTGTAATTACTTCGCTACTATGGCCTATGTATTGCCTTACCTCCTCACGCCATTTGCACACACTGTAAATAGACATTATTTTTTTCTATTGTGTTATTGATTGTACGCTTGTTTATTCCATGTGTGACTCTGTGTTGTTGTTTGTGTCACACTGCTTTGCTTTATCTTGGCCAGGTCGCAGTTGAAAATGAGAACTTGCTCTCAACTAGCTTACCTGGTTAAATAAAGGTTAAATAAAATAAATAAATAAAAGAAGTAGCCTTCCAGAAAGGAGACAGAAACTAGACACCCTAGAAGAAACTACAGCTATTATGATTGGTCCGGGCTATTCCATTCCGGCAATCGAAGTCCTAAGTACTGCAGATTTTTTCTAGGAGTTAATCAATTGATCAATTCATGTCACTGATTGGCACAGTGTCCACCCACCTGGGGTCCCAAATCACTGTTTAAAGATAAATAATGACAACCAGCAGTGATATGGCCCTTCAAGACTAATTGAATACCCCTGTCCTACAGTATCATGTAAAATCTTTGAGAACATTGGCTGATTCTATATTTTGTATTTTTTATTTATTTAACTTGGCAGGTCAGTTAAGAACACATTCTTATTTTCAAGGAAAAGCGGGTTAACTGCCTTGTTCAGGTGCAGAACGACAGATTTTTACCTTGTCAGCTCAGGGATTCTATCTTGCAACCTTCCAGTTACTAGTCCAACGCTCTAACCAATAGGCTACCTGCCGCTACCTGTATTCCCTATCAGTGCCCCACTGAAATTGGAACGGTTCTTTAATTCAAAGTGACGGTTCGTCTGCAATCGCAGTATGTCGATCTGTCAACGACGTATAAGGAACACATCCACACACAACCTGTCCAACTCATTTAACTATGAATGTGTTCTGATTGATATCTTAATGGAAAGGTAGACATATAAGATACCCATCTATCATATTTATGAGAGAGTGGGCCTTTGGCATCTCAATAGGAACTACAGTTCCCACATACTGTAGTTTCCTCACTGGAGAAAAAAAAACCCTCTCTGTTGGCCCATTGGGTATCAATCTCTGCAGTGAACTGTGTTGGAAAAGGGAGTGCATTTTACTAAGACTTTACTATCAATAGGCATTTACTGTATACGGCAATGGAGACAAAGCACCTGCCGATTAATCAGTAAACATAAACAAAGAAGCCATATTGCCTATCACATGCAGATTACATACCATAACAAGCCCAGGTTAAAAGTTATTGTAAATGAATAGTACTGTAATTTGTCTGCACTAAAGTCATGGAAAGCAGCCCTTTAGGGAGCAAACATTTAAACAACACACCTTCCAATCCATATCATTCGGGCGCCATGCAATGCAACCAACTAAATAATTCACAATTGATCATTTAATAATTCAAAGGAATCGGGATTGTTTAGTATTTTGCCATATGGGAATGCCTAGAAAAACCAATCACAGCTGGTCTAGGATATCAGTTCCCAACTGTGTTCCGGTACTTCAGTTTGAATTAACATCCAACTTGCATTCCATAGAAAAAAAATCAATGTGCGTAAACAACAGAAGATTAATTTAGATCTTCATTATACTAATTATGATATCAATCATACACTCTTAGAAAAAAAGGTGTTATCTAGAACCTAAATGTGTTCTTCGGCAGTCCCCATAGGAGAACCCTTTGAAGAACCGTTTTGGTTCCAGGTAGAATCCTTTCCTCAAAGGGTTCTACATGCATCCCTTAAGGGTTCTACCTGCAACCAAAAAGGGTTATCCTATGTGAACAGTCGAAGAACCCCTTCAGAACCCTTTTTTCTAAGAATATACTCAAAGGACTTACGGTATACTCTATGGGATAAGAGTGAGACCATGAAATTAACATGGATTTTGCAGGTCTATTTAAATCAAATGAATCTTTATTTGTCACATTTCATCTTACCATGAAATGCTTACTTACAAGCCCTTAACCAACAATGCAGTTCAAGAAAGAGTTAAGAAAATATTTACCAAATAAACTAAAGTAAAAAATAATAAAAAGAAGCACAATAAAATAACAATAACAAGGCTATATACAGGGGGTACAGAGTCAATGTGTTTGAGTACCGGTTAGTTGAGGTAATTTGTACATATAGGTAGGGGTAAAGTGACTATGCATAGATAATAGACAGCGAGTAGCAGCAGTGTAAAAACAAATGGGAGGGTAAATGTAAATAGTCTGAGTAGCCATTTAATTAATTGTTTAGCAGTCTTATGGCTTGGGGTAGAAGCTGTTAAGGAGCCTTTTGGTCCAAGACTTGGTGCTTCAGTACCGCTTGCCGTGCGGTAGCAGAGAGAATAGTCTATGACTTGGGTGAATGGAGTCTTAGACAATTTTTTGGGCCTTCCTCTGACACCACCTAGTACTGTATATAGGTCCTGGATGGCAGGAAGCTTGGCCCCAGTGATGTACTGGGCCGTACGCACTACCCTCTGTAGTACATTATTGTCACATGCCGAACAGTTGCCATACCAGGCGGGGATGCAACCAGTCAAGATGCTCTCGATGGTGCAGCTGTAGATTTTTTTGATGATCTGGGGATTCATGCCAAATCTTTTCAGTCTCCTGAGGTGCCCTCTTCACGACTGTCTTGGTGTGTTTGGACCATGATAGTTTGGGCCATGATAGTGCTCTCATGCATGCTTCAGTGCAGTTGCCTCGACGCGAGCATAAAAGGCATTTAGCTCGTCTGGGCAGCTCGTGGCTGGAATTCACTTTGTAGTCTGTAATAGTTTTCAAGTCATGCCACATCTGATGAGTGTCAGAGCCGGTGTAGTACGATTCAATCTTAATCCTGTATTGACGCTTTGCCTGTTTGATGGTTCATCTAAGGGCGAACCATCAAGCGTCCGGATTATTGTCCCACTCCTTGAAAGTGGCAGCTCTTACCTTTAGCTCGATGCGGATGTTGCCTGTAATCCATGGCTTCTGGTTGGAATATGTACGTACGGTCACTGTGTGGATGACATCGTCGATGCACTTATTGATGAAGCCGATGACTTAGGTGGTATACTCCTCAATGCCATTGAATGAATCCCGGAACATATTCCAGTCTCTGCTAGTAAAACAGTCCTGTAGCTTAGCATCCACGTCATCTGACCAATTCCGTATTGAGTGAGTCACTGGTACCTCCTGCTTTAGTTTTTGCTTGTAAGCAGGAATCAGGAGGATAGAATGATGGCCAGATTTGCCAAATGGAGGGCGAGGGAGAGCTTTGTATGTGTCTCTGTGTGTGTGGAGTAAAGGTGGTCTAGAATTTTTTTCCCTTCTGGTTGCACATGTGACATGCTGGTAGAAATGAGGTAAAACGGATTTAAGTTTGCCTGTTCAGGCAGGTAGCCATTATATTTACTTAGTTTCACATCATATTGGTTCACTGAAGGGTGTACATGCCAATAGAAAGATCATCACAACAGTGTAGAGTCTGATCATATAAAGCACTGTAGAGATTGAGAATCTCATAGTATACACAATTTTAAATCAATTATTTAATTTAGTTTTTCTTATTTGGCGAGTAACAACAAAGAACTGAGTCCATAATGTTCTATTAAGTATTAACTACTGTCTACTTGATATGTATTGTAAAACACGGCATTGATTGCCTGACGACTCAAACTGAATTCTTCCGCTGCTCTATGTTCACTACAGACGTCAGTCTGAGACTGCCATCATTAAAGCCAATGATGCATTTTCAAAACTCAGCTTCACCCACGTGTTCTGGTAAAACCCATCAGTTTCTGGGACCAATCAGAATGGTGAGAATGTGTTTGCATTCTAGAAATCGTTGGGGAGGTACTCAGTTCAAGACTCATTGCGGAGAAGAAACTAATGTCCTGGGTGTGGCTTTGCATTTGGCCGGTGCAAGGAGTTTGGGTAGCAAGGCAAGGGTATTGAGGCAACACTGGTCCTTTGAGATGTTAAATCTCTATCACATATATTAAAATACAACTTGGATTTGAACAGATTTCATCGGAGAGACAAAGCTCTCCTGGGTGTTTTGATTAATGCGTCTCAATAGCTGAATAGCTATATACGCTCTCCATTTCCTCTGATTGTTTTGAAGTAGATCAGTTCAAGTTGGTTAAGCTTTGATTCATTTGGTGCATCTGTTTTTCCAGCACTGCTGTGATTCAAGTGACTGAGCATGCAACTAACATCTCTTCCTTTCATGTGTTTATTTTTTTTATTCAACTAAATATAAAAGGATACAGTTTGTCCTATTCCGGCGCCACTGTAGTGGAGTAATGATATATGTATAACATGTATGATAAGGTAATGAGTTCTGTTCGCAGGCCTTTGGCACATACAGGTAGCTGCCAAAATAAAGGAAACACCAACATAGTGTCTTAATAGGGCGTTGGGCCAACACGAGCCAGAAAAGCTTCAATGAATCTTGATATAGATTCTACAAGTTTCTGGAACTCTATCAGAGGGATGCAACACCATTCTTCCACGAGAAATTCCATAATTTGGTGTTTTGTTGATGGTGGTGGAAAACACTGTCTCAGAGTCACTTCAGAATCTCCTATAAGACGGCCAATGCATATGGTTCACATCATTTTCATGCTCATCAAACCATTCAGTGACCACTCGTCCCCTCTGGATGGGGACATCGAAAACGTTACATCGGGGACCGCAGTTTTGCAGCAGCATTGAGTTAATACTTTAAGTTAATACTTTGTAGCGCCACCTTTTGCTGCGATTACAGCTGTAAGTCGCTTGGGGTATGTCTCTATCAGTTTTGCACATCGAGAGACTGACATTTTTTCCATCCCTCCTTGCAAAACAGCTCGAGCTCAGTGAGGTTGGATGGAGAGCATTTGTGAACAGCAGTTTTCAGTTCTTTCCACAGATTCTCGATTGGATTCAGGTCTGGACTTTGACTTGGCCATTCTAACACCTGGATATGTTTATTTTTTAACCATTCCATTGTAGATTTTGCTTTATGTTTTGGATCATTGTCTTGTTGGAAGACAAATCTCCGTCCCAATCTCAGGTCTTTTGCAGACTCCATCAGGTTTTCTTCCAGAATGGTCCTGTATTTGGCTCCATCCATCTTCCCATCAAGTTTAACCATCTTCCCTATCCTTGCTGTAGAAAAGCAGGCCCAAACCATGATGCTGCCACCACCATGTTTGACAGTGGGGATAGGGTGTTCAGGGTGATGAGCTGTGTTGCTTTTACGCCAAACATAACGTTTTGCATTGTTGCCAAAAAGTTCAATTTTGGTTTCATCTGACCAGAGCACCTTCTTCCACATGTTTGGTGTGTCTCCCAGGTGGCTTGTGGCAAACTTTAAACAACACTTTTTATGGATATCTTTAAGAAATGGCTTTCTTCTTGCCACTCTTCCATAAAGGCCAGATTTGTGCAATATTCAACTGATTGTTGTCCTATGGACAGAGTCTCCCACCTCAGCTGTAGATCTCTGCAGTTCATCCAGAGTGATCATGGGCCTTCTTTGCTGCATCTCTGATCAGTCTTCTCCTTGTATGAGCTGAAAGTTTAGAGGGACGGCCAGGTCTTGGTAGATTTGCAGTGGTCTGATACTCCTTCCATTTCAATATTATCGCTTGCACAGTGCTCCTTGGGATGTTTAAAGCTTGGGAAATCTTTTTGTATCCAAATCCGGCTTTAAACTTCTTCACAACAGTATCTCGGACCTGCCTGGTGTGTTCCTTGTTCTTCATGATGCTCTCTGCGCTTTTAACGGACCTCTGAGACTATCACAGTGCAGGTGCATTTATACGGAGACTTGATTACACACAGGTGGATTGTATTTATCATCATTAGTCATTTAGGTCAACATTGGATCATTCAGAGATCCTCACTGAACTTCTGGAGAGAGTTTGCTGCACTGAAAGTAAAGGGGCTGAATAATTTTGCACGCCCAATTTTTCAGTTTTTGATTTGTTAAAAAAGTTTGAAATATCCAATAAATGTCGTTCCACTTCATGATTGTGTCCCACTTGTTGTTGATTCTTCACAAAAAAATACAGTTTTATATCTTTATGTTTGAAGCCTGAAATGTGGCAACAGGTCGCAAAGTTCAAGGGGGCCGAATACTTTCGCAAGGCTCTGTATATATACACTGCTCAAAAAAATATTTAAATTATTTTAAATTATTTAAATTATTTAAATTATTATTTCTGAAGGCACTGTACCTTATTGATTACGGTGACATGAGTGATATTAAGTTGGCTTTAGCTACTTATTTTGTATAAGGCGAGAAATTATAAACAAGACGCCATGATGAATAATTGATCAGGCACACTTTTTTTCAGAGGGATGCGAGCCATATGCTGCGTCTGCCATGCTGTCATGACCTTCTGAAACATTAATGTCAGTCGTCTTTAACCAAGCTCAGCAGGGAACCGCAAAGGTGGCGAGGGTATAGCTGTCTTCATGAAGCAATAAGCAATTAAAATCAAAGAGAATAACGATGCACTCAACCTGAGGACGAGCGAGAGAGAACAAATTGGAGGGAATTAGCACCGACAGTAAAAGAGACGACAACAAACACCATTGAAGGTTTGCTGGCCGTGGCTAGGAGGCAGGCGGCTGCTTTAAATGGATTAAAGGGAGACGGTGGTGTCGAAGACTGGTAGCCGGTCAGCATTTGTGAAGATTTTTGATTTGACGGCTCGTTCATGGCCTGGAGAAGTTTTTACAAAACATTTTTTGGGGAAAGGACAACTTTACTCATCTAATATCTCCCATGAAACAGACGTCACTCTTCTTAACGTCTTCTCACCAATCTTCCCAATAAATGGCATCAGGAGTGGTCCTCACCTCAACCCAAGCCCCAGAAGTAAATAATCAGGTGAATAAATGAGTAACAACATCAAAGAAACATAAAAATCAAAGATAACGGATCTACAGCAACAAGATAAAAGAATGAATGAATAAAGAAACGAATGGTTGAACAATTAACTAAACACATGAAGGACTGAAGGACTGCATGCCAGATTGCTTCATGAGACACTTTTAAGAAAGTTCTAAGAAGGTTCTAAGAAAGTTCTAAGAAGGTTCTAAGAAGGTTCTAAGAAAGTTCTAAGAAGGTTCTAAGAAGGTTAATAATCAGCTGTTTTACTAAGCTCGGAAGGTTATGTTACTCAGAATGCCACCTGTTTACACCTGCTAGGACAGTGTCATCCTGCAAAGTCAGGTGGGGGTTGGACGGATTCCCAGAGGAAAAACCTTGATGTCTAAGAAATGCTTTGATGAAGTACATGAGTTTACAGCTCTCAAAGGCCTTATCTTCCTGCTTAGTATGCTCAAGAAACGCTACTTATGCAAAATGCACTGAAAATTATCAGAACATTGCATCTCCGGGGACGATGGCTTAGCTGCAAAAACGTCAAGAGATGTTGTTTCGTTTCAAGATAAAGAAGCAAATATTACGACATGGATCGTCCTTGACTTAACATGAACCTATGCACATTCTCATCCATCTACCTGCCTGGATCAGTCCAGACCCAAAAAGCACATGGGGGTAAGTAATTTTTCTGTGATAAAACTCTCAATACAAATGCTTTGTTTTTCATACGTTTTTAATAAATTACATCCATTGTTCACGATATCAAAATCCCATAAGGGATACAAGTAAAGGGTTGAAGAGATCCCAAGAACAGGATAATCTTGCCACTGACTGAGATGAAGATTCTAGAGGTCAACCACTTTGTATTGTGTTTTAAGAACATGGTGTTCCAGATCGACTCCATTCCAGACCTAACCTGAAGACGACAGTACAGAGAGTCTTCTGCCTCACTACCCCTGCAGAGCTGACCTAGGACCAGCATAGACAGATGGCTTCTACACCACAGCACTTATCCCCCATGTCAATGGGAATGAAATTGCTCTAATGAAAATGACTGTGATCATCTTTGGGAAGATTGTGTCGTGTGTGCTATTTGATTTTTGGCCAGATGGCTCACGCTTGCCTGAGTGGATCTTGCGGAGATCCCAGTCTCATGAACTGATTTTGGTGGGGGTGGCGGTGATGATGATGAGGAGGAGAATGGTGATGAGGATGATGTGTAGAGAATAGGATCAATATATGCTGGGAAGTGGATGGTGGTGGCAGTGATGATGATGATGATGATGATAATGATGATGATGATGATGATGATGATGATGAGGATGATGATGATGATGATGATGATGAGGAGGAGGAGGAGGAGGAGGCGGAGGAGGATGGTGATGAGAATGATATGCAGAAAATAGGATCAACATGCTGAGAAGTGGATGGTGGTGGTGATGATGAGGATGGTGATGAGGATGATGTGTAGAGAATAGAATCAACATGCTGGGAAGTGGATGGTGGTGGTGATGATGAGGATGGTGATGAGGATGATGTGTAGAGAATAGGATCAACATGCTGGGAGGAGGATGGTGGTGGAGGTGATGATGACAGCTACAAAGATGATGAGGAGGCCAAGATGATGATGAGGCCAAAGTGTATCCAGTCCTATGATATCTCGCTTGAAAGTGAGATTTGTTGCATCATCCATGCCAAGTGAATATTTGGCTAAAAGCTGGTTGAGAACAACATCAGGCTGTTTGTTGGACTAATCTCTAAACAGCTCATGACCTTCAGTTTGTTTGTCTTGATCTCTGAGGCTTAGGAAACGATGCAGGTTCTCTGCTCTCAGGAAACGATGCCGGTTCTCTGCTCTCAGGAAACGGTGCAGGTTATCTGCTCTTACCACATTCTCCCCCAAATTCATACTGAAGCCACAAACAAGTCCACTATGACTTGGAAGCTTTTAAGACAAATGCAAGCTTTAATCAACAAATATTTAGGGGCCACATGATAAAACTACTTTGGACATGTAGTGCTTACAATATTCTATTAACTGATCATATTGTGGTCCAATCAAAATCCTGATTTTCTGTGTAGTAACAATATGGATAGTAGATTTGACTGTGATTGACAGGTATACATATACAACAAGACAGGATATAAGGGGGACTTGCTTCTACTCAATATTTCAACGGGAGTTGCATATAGTTTCTATTCAACCTACAGTACTTGATTGGTTTCTCAATAATAAAAATAAACAGTATTGCATCATACAGTATTCCATATGGTGCAGGAATGAGGGATAAACATTTGCATTGTGTTATCATCAGGGGATGAGTGACTTTGACGTTAAAGCTGCATTCATAGTTCTGTCAAAAGGGCTGCCCCTGGGCCTGCACTTGTTTGGAAACTGAGGGGGTAGGAGTTGGCAAAGGTGTGTTTGTTTTTGTTTAGCTGCTTATCCAGATGTATTTGTATCACCTCGACTTCCAGGTCTACCTCGGTCCAGTGACTCAATGAAAGGGCCTACAGGTAAAAGGAGGAAAATTGTTCACAAATTTTCAGAATATCCCCCAGTCCTCACATCATGCCATTGTGCCTTTCCCAATGACCAGAACAGAAGTACGTCTAAACACAATATACCTTTTCTATCTGCATTTATCAGTTCAGCGGGACAAACGCAACCCAGCTATGTCATACATCAGACCGTCTTCCCCCTTCATTTGCACAAATGATGCGTCTCGCGCCGTGTGAAAATGAAATAATGAATCATGGCGCACTCCCAACTCTATCGTTATCTGGGTGAGTCAGAATCACTTCGGCGAGCGAGAGGCTGACTCTGCGTGGTGTGTGTGCCAGCCAACCAGCCAGACGGGCTAAAACAAACATGGTCCTATCACCCCCTCTTGAAACCCAGTAGCTTCGCTTCTCAAATTGAGTTCCCCGTGACAATATCTCACGCAGATAATAATGAAACACTGGGAAAGTGAAGGTTGATAGATCTTAGAGTCGGGTTGCCTGGCGCCTGCATTAGTAATGTCGCACCTTTGTCGGGAGCAGACTGGAGCTAAATTAGAGTTTCATTGCTATGGTGTCATTGATAAATTACAAGTGTATATTGAGTTTTAAAGGGTACTTTAATTGGCTACGATTAAGATCAGTAAGTTCTGCTGTGAATCACATTTATTTGTGATCATATCAACAAGCACTAGAGGCTAAGAAATGACTGTCACATATCAGCCAGTAAAGTCAAGGGAGCAGGAGGAAATCTGTGTAAACTGGATGGTACAATGAAGAGTTTGGGTGATATCCCAAAATGTTTACGGGTGTTGGGCAAAACAACTGTAGGTGACTAAAGGCTTCTGTGAAGATGGAACATTGCTCTTTCTGAATAGAAGCAGGTGTAACAGTATAACTGTAGACCGTCCCCTCGCCCATACCCGGGCGCGAACCAATGACCCTCTGCACACATCAACAACAGTCACCCACGAAGCATCGTTACCCATCGCTCCACAAAAGCCGCGGCCCTTGCAGAGCAAGGGGAACAACTACTTCAAGGTCTCAGACCAAGTGACGTCACCGATTGAAACGCTATTTAGCGCACACCACCGCTAACTAAGCTAGCCGTTTCACATCCGTTACACAGGCAGCAATATACAGTATACCCTGTAAGGGCCTATCTGTCTTCATTTACAGGATTGGACAATATCTAATCTCCCGTGGACAGACTACCTAAACATAGGAAAAGTAGATCTGTCGGCATGCTATGGGATGCGTGAGATAACGAACATCAGTAGTTCCGAGTCACTGGTTATTTGGACGTATCAGGATTGGGCGAAGGCGGTGCTTAACGTGCTTCGCTTCGACGGATGAAGGTTTCCCATAGCGAGGGTGGAGCCTTTGGTAACACGCTTCTTCCAGAACCTAATCGAGTAGCTGACCAAATTACGCAAGATTGTAGTTCTGGGTTAACCGGTTTACCTAACTATATTACTGGCATACTGGACACCCCTGCAGCCCACGGAAGTCTGGGGGGCCCACGAGCTCTGAGGGCCCATGCGCCTGTCATTGATGCAATGAGTGGAGCTTACTCGGGTGTTCAAAAGCACCATATCAGACCTAGAGCCCAATGATTCATTCTTAGGTAGTTCTTTATGAGTTTTAGTTTAGAAAATGATCTCTCCTTATAAGTGACTGTTAAAACCATTGTTAGAAACAGTTTGATTGCCATAGCAACATCAGGGAAGCTGGGCACAAACTAAAAAAGCAGTTTGCGATGTGAACCGATATTTGAGTTGTGTGGTTGCAATATCAACAGTCCCTTATCTCTGGTATAACTTGGCCAAAACTTAGTTTACATTGTGTGCAGCGCAATGGACATATACTGAACAACGTCTCAGGAGGACTTCAGATGACCAGGGGAGTCTCTCAAATTGAATTTAATTTACATTTACAATTACATCCCATTTGTGTAGGCTATTAGCCAGACAAAACCTGATTAGTTACACAATAAATAGTGGCTAAATGTATCCTCAAGCAGACTGATTTTTTTCTCATTGTTAGGGTAGTTGATGTGTAATTTATTTTGAAGTTTAAATACTGTATGTAGCTATACAGTGCTTTCAGAAAGTATTAACATCCCTTCACTTTTTCCAAATGGTATTGTGTTACATCCTGAATTTAAAATTCATTAAATTGAGATTTTGTGTCACTGATCTACATACAATATCCCATCATGTCAAAGTGGAATTTTGTTTGTGGAAAATCTTAAAAATGTATAAAAAAAAATGTCAAGCTGAAATATCTTGAGTCAGTAAGTATTCAATCCCTTTGTTATGGCAAGCCTAAATACGTTCAGGAGTAAAACTGTACTTAACAAATCACATAATAGGTTACATCGACTCATTCCGTGTTTAACAATAGTAGTTACCATTCTTTTTAAATAACTATTCCATCTCCGTACCTCACAGATACAATTATCTGAAAGGTCGCTCAATCGAGTAGTGAATTTCAAGCACAGATTCAACAAAAAAGACCATGGAGTTTTTTCAATACCTCGCAAAGAAGGGCACTGATTCGTAGATGTGTAAAGAATTGTAGATACTGAATATCCCTTTGAGCATGGTGAAGTTATTAATTAGGCTTTGGATGGTGTATCAATACACCCAGTCACTATAAAGATACAGGTGTCCTTCCTAACTCAGTTGCCGGAGAGGAAGGACACTGCTCAGGGATTTCACCATGAGGCCAATGGTGATTTTAAAACAGAGAAACTGTGTTACGCCAGTGAACTATATTCAATATATCCAACCAATATCGTCAATGGCAAAGTTGTAGCTGTGAGTTCTTTACTTACTTTAATGGACTGCCTTTGTGATAAACAAGTTAACCCCGCAAGCAATTCAAAAGAGATTTATGCCTGGAATAATACCAATGTGGTAGCACTTCAGTTTACATTGCTGACATAACAGGGTAATGACTGGAATGTAACAAGAAACAACAGGGAAACAAGACGGCAACGACAACCATTCTGTCATGAATGTGAATCAATTGAACTTCATATCTCCTCCAAGTAGCATTTATCTTTGCAGCTACCGGTACTTCAATTTGAGTGCACCCCTGGCTATTGCAGAGATGGGAAACTTAGACAAACTGGAATAAACTGGATATTTGACTAACATCTTTGCTGGCTAAATTCCTCTCAAGCTAAAGAAAGAGGTCAATTTGAGGAATGGGGATGGATGAATTATATTCATACAGAAGCGGTCACCCGTAAACTGATTCACAAAAATGTTTTAGACGGTTTGACATAAGGACATGAAAGAAGAGTTCTCTGAAGCTCCAAATGAACTGTTCTTTCTTTACAACTGTGCCAATTAATTTCCATGGCAACGGGTTCAACAGGCTTTGAGGGCGCTCAGAGTAACTTTTCAAAAGACACTCATCACATACAAGAGACTACAACAATGACAACTGGCTTATTTTGTTGCCAAGGACCATAAGTAATTTCAAACAGCATATTCTAAGACGTCTAATTGTAGTCTCTCTACTCTTCACTATGGTTATCGATCATCTTTCACAAATCATATCTTTGTTGTAGCAGCTATCTCATAAAATGATTAGTGCTTAGTTTACTTGGTTGATCACCGTGCCTGAACAGTCATATTCAATATGTAGCCTTAAAAAGGTAAAGGAAGTTAACTGTCTACAAAAAGGCCATGAATTCCAAGTTCATGTGACCTTTATAAGGCCACACAATATGTTGGTTAGGCTCCGAGCCTTTTCTGGGTCAGCCCTCAGGACACAACCATCCTTAATTGAAAGGGAGAGGGGAACAGGGCCTAGGCAGGAAGCACATGAGAGGGTACGGTACCTCCTCTCGTTCAGCCATCAGAACTGGCCATAAATGTCAAGCCACCAAAAGGCCAGGCTTAGCACAGGAATCAAGACTGTCTGCTAACATTTTGGTCTCCTATTTGAGGTTGATTCAATGTTAAAGATCCCCAGAATAGGCTATCTTTCCATCAAAGCCTATAGAGCAGCATGTCAAAGTCATGATGGATCAATGATAACGGGTGATGTGAGAACCTATGAGATCTCACAACCTGGGATATGTTCAATGAGCTGAAACATTTAGAACATTTAGAACTTTTAAAATATTTTGAATATTCTACACAATGCATTTCTATCTGAATGTTCTATGTCATTGCAACCTCCTGAACAGGCCCCCTGGTGTTTCAGAGCCAGCAGCACGGAACAGTAACTGTTGATGAAAGGATCCGATTGGTGACCACAGGGCCACAGGTTTGAACCCTAATCCTGACTCTACCCGCCCTTGTGAATAATGACACAACATCACCTGAATCACTTCAGTAAATTATTTAAAATGTCTGTTGAATAAAGGCATCTTTAAAGCCGAGTGGAAATCATTGAAATAAATGCCAACTCAAAGCTATCCCTCCGTTTCTATATCCCCTTTCAAAACCATCTGCTAAATTCAATCAACTATCCCTGCCTGCAACGGCTATCCATTTTTTTAGGAGAAATAGCCTCTCATGCATTTTATCTTATTTTCAGCACTACATAAATCAGGTCGAGTGCTCCTGGGTAGCGTGGATGTTAAATTTAAATTGGAAAGGAGGAAAGTTCAATAAAGAAAAAGTTAGGAGGAAAACCATTCACTATCATGCTTCATCACATAAACCTAACCTTGAGAGAAAAACACGAGCTGTGAGCAATCTCTCTTATGAAAGCGAGAAAGAGAACAGGTCATTTAGGAATTACATTAGGAAGTAATCCAAACCAAACCCCAAATAAATAACATTGAAGGAAAGAGGAAGAGCATGCCATGGGAGGCAGCAATTCTTGACCAACCTAAACTGGTAGCAGGCCCAGAACTTGTCTGACGTCCTTGAAAATGCAGCTGCTGTAGAAATGTGGAAATATCAACGAAAATGCTCACAAGAAGTCGGCGGAATGTTGAAATGCTGAATTAGAGTGAAAGCTAGAAAGACCCTGAGTATAGAGTAGACCCGAGTTTACAGCACTGAAAAGTTATTTGAATAACATTTTTTAAATAAACTGTAGCATACTGCATAATGATTTTCTTGTTTATACTAGATAGGCTGCATTATTTTTCTTATATCAAAGAAAAAGCTCTCAAACCTATTTTTCCCCCCTCAATCTTTGTCTCCAAATTCAAGTTACCTCCAGAACAGTGACAGCTGGACTGGGCAAATTGGAACACCAGAGGTGAGAGGCTTGTAACAGAATGGTAAAGGTAGCAATTGTTTCAATGTAAAGGGATTTTTCATCGCCAAGAGAAAGTTTCTCACCATCTTTGTAACCTCAATGTTTGTCCTTTCGGAGCACTTTCTGAGAGAAAATTTGACGTGGCCTCTAATGTCCCCCGTCTGATCCTACTGATACTGCGACAGTCACTCCAATTTCCGAGAACATTTGGGGATTTTAAACTGGACTAATGACACGTGTGGTGCAGCTTCTTGCTTTAGCCTGTCCACCTCTAAATCTGTTTCTATGGGCAGTAAGTCCTCAGACATCTGGCCAACATACTTGCTTTCCCCCCATAATGTTTCCCAAAACGCAGCCTGTGAACCTCTACCTCAGAGATCATCCTTACTACCAAGACCTCAGTTAAGGAATAACACAGTTTACCTTCTGTCACGTCTGCCCATCCATGACACTACTCCTCCAATTGGCATGTAATGCAGTGTAACTTGTCCAGGCAGCTCTCAACTCTGGATCTACAACTACCCGTTAGTATTCACGTAGAGTCAGGCGGACTAATTTAGACCCAAGTAGGTTTACTTGGGCATCAGTAATCTCCAAGCATAACATAATCTCCCCAGGGCAAAGTGTATTCAATTGATCCTTTATTGTCTTCTCCATTCCTTAGCTTTTTGTTTTTGCTCACAATTTCTGTGATCTCCTTTCTTGTCTTTGCGAGTTGTTGTTATTCAAGCCCAGAACGTTGGATTGTGGAAGTGGAGGCACCTGATAACTGTCGCTATTATGCCCCCCTGGGAGGACCGTTGAAGGATAGTTAGGGTCAGTGGGAGGTTAAGGGTCATTCATACACATCCCAGGCTGCACCGCAAGGACCGTGTGGTTGTTACCTTGAGCGAACACATGGGACTTCACAGTCATTACTTTTACGGTTGATACTAGGCTGTCTGGACAAGCTGGAGATGACAGTAGTAAACCACAAATGAGATGCAAATACCTAACACTAACCGTAACCCCATTTAAAGCACATATAGCTCATTTACTTGTTCAGCAGTGATGCCCATTCTAATGTAACATGTCCATTTAGAAACTATTAGATAGTATGAGACTTGGTCATTATTTACCCAGTGAGATTGGAAACTGATGACCTTTCAGCCTTTTTATTCAAGAGCGAATAATGATGTCCCAAAAGGCAATATGCTTTGTGTTACAGTGGATGGATTTGATAATGGCCCAACTACAGTAAAAATTCTTCACAGGTTTCACCTATGGACTGAGCTATGTGCATTCATCTGGAATCAATCTGTGGTAAACTTTTGGTCAAAACTAGTTTCCTGTTAATTCGAAGATATACATTTTACATTATAAGTAGTATATTTTAAGGCAAATGAAAGCTTATTGAAGTCTCTTCTTAAATAAATTGAAAGCCGCATTTTAAATGAATGCCGCTGTACCACCTATTGTCACTATGTGAGTTAAATCTAAGGAACTTAGAATTGCACAGTGCTGTTCAAATCAGTTAATGACACTGCATAAAGCATATTTTCATAGTCGGCAGATTTGTTCACCCGAAAGCAATAGGAAAGTCAGCTCCATTGGGAATACATTGCAAAAAAATGTATTCTTTATGTGCTGGGCTTTGAAGTAAAACAATTTAGCTGTCAAGAAAGAAATGTGATTTTTGGTGGGCAAATGGGCAAAGTTCACGTTGTGTGTCATAGAGCGTGACAGAAAGCTGGAGTGAGTGAAAAAGGAGTGAGGAGAGAGATGAGACGAGAGAGAGAGATCAAAGGCAAAGATCAGTCTGAATTGAAATTAAGTCATTTAGATACGGAGGTTTGAGATATAATGCATATTCTTAGAAATTACTATATTGTGTAGTTACTTAGCACCCACTAATAGCACATTCAATAATTATTAGCTGCAATTTTTGCAGTTAAAAGGCTTAACAATTATGGGATGGCATACTCTTGACATTTTCCCGAAAGTTCATGGAAAATCATTAGAAGACAGGCACTGCTATTAATGTTCCTTGACTAATGACTTGGTTCAACTGTCCAACTAAAGGTTGGGTTATATTTAATATAGGACTAGTCAGTTCAGTTTTAGCTGGAGCACTAATATATATATTTCTTTTAATTGTCACATATACCAGATAGGGGCAGTGAAATGTGTTGTTTTACAGGGTCAGTCATGGTAGTACAGCGCCCGGTGCAAATTAGGGTTAATAAGTGCCTTGCTCAAGTGCAAATCGATGGATTTTTCACCTTGTCGGATCGGGTATTCAAACCAGTGACCAACTACCTTTCGGTTATTGGCCCAACGTTCTAGCTGCTAGGCTACCTGCCACCTGCTATGACTAGATCAATCCCCAACATTCCTCTTTCTCAGAGTTTGACCGCTTTTATGACTATAGCTATAACAGCTTGTACGACTACAGCAGCTTGTATGACTATAGCTATAACAGCTTGTATGATTATAGCTATAACAGCTTGTACGACTATAGCAGCTTGTATGACTATAGCTATAACAGCTTGTATGCCTACAGCAGCTTGTGTATAGCTATAACAGTTTGTACGACTATAGCAGCTTGGACGACTATAGCTATAACAGTTTGTACGACTATAGCAGCTTGTATGACTATAGCTATAACAGTTTGTACAACTATAGCTATAACAGCTTGTACGACTATAGCTATAACAGCTTGTACAACTATAGCAGCTTGTATGACTATAGCTATAACAGCTTGTACGACTATAGCAGCTTGGACGACTATAGCTATAACAGCTTGTACAACTATAGCTATAACAGCTTGTATGATTATAGCTATAACAGTGTCCATATCAACTGTCACCCCCCAAGATTTAACAACAAAGATGGTGCTATCTCTTCTCCCACATATGCATTTTACCAGACTCTTATCCAGAGCAACATAGAGGAGCAGTCAGGGTTATGTGCCTTGCTCAAGGGCACAAGGACATTTTTCACCTAGTCGGCTCAGGGATTCAAACCGGTCACCTTTCGGGTTACTGACCAACGCTCTTAACCGCTAGGCTACCTTCTCTCCTCCTATGTTACCTGTGTGTACGTGAATGTGTGCCAACATCTGTACGCATTGTGTGTTTACACTACATGCGGGCATGTTCCATCCAGATATTTGACCGTGTTGCAGAACTAAGACAAACAATACACGATATACGGTTGAAGTCGGACGTTTACATACACCTTAGCCAAGTACATTTAAGCTCAGTTTTTCACAATTCCTGACATTTAATCAGAGTAAAAATTCCCTGTCTTAGGTCAGTTAGGATCACCACTGTATTTTAAGAATGTGAAATGTCAGAATAATGGTAGAGAGAATGATTTATTTCAGCTTTTATTTCTTTCATCACATTCCCAGTGGGTCAGAAGTTTACATACACTCAATTAGTATTTGGTAGCATTGCCGTTTCGTTTCGGGTAGCCTTCCACAAGCTTCCCACATAAGTTGGGTGATGTTTGGTCCATTCCTCCTGACAGAGGTGGTGTAACGGAGTCAGGTTTGTAGGCCTCCTTGCTCGCACACACTTTTCCTTGCTCGCCCACGCTTTTTCAGTTCTGCTCACAAGTGTTCTATAGGATTGAGGACAGGGCTTTGCGATGGCCACTCCAATACCTTGACTTTCTTACCCTTAAGCCATTTTGCCACAGCTTTGGAAGTATGCTTGGGGTCATTGTCCATTTGGAAGACCCATTTGCGACCAAGTTTTAACTTCCGGACTGATGTCTTGAGATGTTGCTTCAATACATCCACATAATTTTGCCTCCTCATGATGCAATCTATTTTGTGAAATGCACCAGTCCCTCCTGCAGCAAAGCACCCCCACAACATGATGCTGCCACACCCGTGCTTCACGGGTGGGATGGTGTTCTTTGGCTTGCAAGCCTCCCCCTTTTGTACCTGTTTCCTCCAGCATCTTCACAAGGCCCTTTGCTGTTGTTCTGGGATTGATTCGCACTTTCGCACCAAAGTATGTTAATCACTAGGAGACAGAATGCATCTCCTTCCTGAGAGGTATGATGGCTGTGTGGTCCCATGGTGTTTATACTTGCGTACTATTGTTTGTACAGATGAATGTGGTACCTTCAGGTGCTTGGAAATTGCTCCCAAGGATGAACCAGACTTGTGGAGGTCTACAACTTTTTTTCTGAGGTCTTGGCTGATTTCTTTTGATTTTCCCATGATGTCAAGCAAAGAGGCACTGAGTTTGAAGGTAGGCCTTGAAATACATCCACAGGTACACCTCCAATTGACTCAAATTATGTCAATTAGCCTATCAGAAGCTTCTAAAGCCATGACATCATTTTCTGGAATTTTCCAAGCTGTTTAAAGGCACAGTCAACTTAGTGTATGTAAACTTCTGATCCACTGGAATTGTGGGTATACAGTGAATTATAAGTGAAATAATCTGTCTGTAAGCAATTGTTGGAACGATGACTTGTCATGCAAAGTAGATGTCATAAAAGACTTGCCAAAATTATAGTTTGTTAACAAGACATTTGTTGAGTGGTTGAAAAACGAGTTTTAATGACTCCAACCTAAGTGTATGTTAACTTCTGACTTCAACTGTACATGTTGCATTCTAGGCTGGAAGCATGAGTAAATCACAGTCTGGCCTGGACTTCTGTTCACACAAAAAGAAAAGCAAGTTGTAGAGATGAGGAGCCATATCTGTCACATCTGTTCTTCCCCCACCCATAGACTGTTATTGTGTGGTCCAACCTTCATGTGACATGTACAATTAAGTCGTTACGTGTGCGTTTTAAGCGTTGAATGTCACATAGCACCATTTTTAATTGTTCATTGTTTGCCGGTTTTCAAGTAAGTGTGACATTTACCTCAATTTAAAAAAATACAATAAAAAATTGTCTTAGAATTTAATTTCAATAATTTGGGTGACCCTGAGGAAGGCACAGTGATGCCGAAACGCTGGTAAATAGCCATTAAATTGCTGGGAGTTTATATATGGAGTGTGGGACTTTCTTTCTTTTTGACAGTTTATTCGACGTTAGTCAGCACCTCCACACAAACTAATTTTTCTGGGTGTGCGCCAGCTCATGTTTTTGAATCATTTCCAATGAAACATTGTGCCTATACTGTCGCATGGAACATCACATAGGGACTTTCAGACAATTACATAACAAGCTTGTATTTGCTCGGCACAAACTCATTTGTCAAAGTGACCTTTTTTGTTTCTGTTTTCCATGTTAAATATTTTATTTGTTATTGAATTCTTTCCAGGAGTTTCCCAGGAGGTTTCTGTTTGTTTTCTGCCATTGTGAGGTGTTTTGAATAACCCCTTAGGGCTCTTTCTACACTTAGTGTATGGCTCTAAAAGGTATCCAAACTCTTTCATTACTAACGTAGGTGAGTGTTATTCAACTGCTTTGCTGAGGACAAGGGCTTACATTCTTGTACTTACAATATATTCATATATTTTTTTAACCTTTATTTAACTAGGCAAGTCACAATATAAGGTATGACCAATCCTATTGCTGCTCAATAACTTTAAAACTTGATACGATTGCTGACACCACACTTCCTGGGAAGAGCAATCCGTATTTCAGAATATTTCCAAGTAAATACAGAGGTTATTTGATTGTGTTTTATATAACCTCTTCGCCCACAATGAGGCAGAGGAGAGAGAAACTTGGCGTTTGGCCAGTCTGAGAGGAGTGCTAGAGTGAGTTGGCCCAGAGGACACTTGACAAAAACTGAAGTGAATTTGGAGGATATTATGAAACACTGTTTCTACAGAGGCAGGATTTGGTCATTTTGTATGCATTGTTAACATGATATTTAACTGCTTCTTAACAAAGGGCAATTTCTCAAGCAAGAATTTTGATAGGACTCTTTGGGAGTGGTCTGAGTGGCTAGGGGAAAATGGAAAGTTAGCTGTTATTGGTAGAGAGGTTTGGAACTCTTTCTTTTATTGGCCTATTAACTAATTTACCGCATGGTGATGTCACCATGGAAGGACAAAAACTCCATCCCACCAAAACAGGCAGATATTTCAGCCTGTCTTTTCAAACAGCTCTTACACTAAGAGGACATAATCATAATTTTCACAATTTCACAGTATTATTCCAACCTCAGTGTGGATCTAAATATATATGAAACACATGAAAATCACATTTTTGACTACTGCACTGGGCCTTCAACAGAATACATCTTCAAATATGAGTCAAATCTGTCTTGAGGAGTGAACCATTTCTCTTCCTGTCCATCAGTGATTACATGGGTCCTCTTTGCTTTTCCATGTGAGCTCTCCAGCCGACGGAACTATGGCAGAGAGTGGGGACAGGCGTATCGATTCTGTCCCCCGTTAAACCCATTATCAGGTCTGTATCAGGGCAGCGAGGAAGTCTGTGGTTATTGCATTTTCCATTTTCTTAGCAGACCGGAAACAACTATAAGGTCTGAAAAGTGTGGATATTTGCCAGGCGTTCACTGTTCAGACATCTCTGATTGTCAAGACAGGCAGTGAGGTTTCTGTAAACTTCCTCCTTCATTGACTTGGTATGACAGCAGCAGGAATGCGTAATAGGGTTTTTATTATACCAAAATTATGGAGTGCCGTGTAAAGGACGAAAGGCACGAAGGGGACGAAGGGACGAAGACATAACAAACACGTACAGTGGGGCAAAAAAGTATTTAGTCAGCCACCAATTGTGCAAGTTCTCCCACTTAAAGGGATGAGAGAGGCCTGTAGTTGTCATCGTAGGTACACTTCAACTATGACAGACAAAATGAGAAAAAAAAATCCAGAAAATCACATTGTAGGATTTTTGTATGAATTTATTTGCAAATTATGGTGGAAAATAAGTATTTGGTCAATAACAAAAGTTTATCTCAATACTTTGTTATATACCCTTTGTTGGCAATGACAGAGATCAAACGTTTTCTGTAAATCTTCACAAGGTTTTCACACACTGTTGCTGGTATTTTGGCTCATTCCTCCATGCAGATCTCCTCTAGAGCAGTGATGTTTTGGGGCTGTTGCTGGGCAACACGGACTTTCAACTCCCTCCAAAGATTTTCTATGGGGTTGAGATCTGGAGACTGGCTAGGCCACTCCAGGACCTTGAAATGCTTCTTACGAAGCCACTCCTTCATTGCCCGGGCGGTGTGTTTGGGATCATTGTCATGCTGTAAGACCCAGCCACGTTTCATCTTCAATGCCCTTGCTGATGGAGGGAGGTTTTCACTCAAAATCTCACGATACATGGCCCCATTCATTCTTTCCTTTACACGGATCAGTCGTCCTGGTCCCTTTGCAGAAAAACAGCCCCAAAGCAGGATGTTTTCCGTCCCCATGCTTCACAGTAGGTATGGTGTTCTTTAGATGCAACTCAGCATTCTTTGTCCTCCAAACACGACGAGCTGAGTTTTTACCAAAAAGTTATATTTTGGTTTCATCTGACCATATGACATTCTCCCAATCTTCTTCTGGATCATTCAAATGCTCTCTAGCAAACTTCAGACGGGCCTGGACATGTACTGGCTTAAGCAGGGGGACACGTCTGGCACTGCAGGATTTGAGTCCCTGGCGGCGTCGTGTGTTACCGATGGTAGGCTTTGTTACTTTGGTCCCAGCTCTCTGCAGGTCATTCACCAGGTCCCCCCGTGTGGTTCTGGGATTCTTGTGATCATTTTGACCCCACGGGGTGAGATCTTGCGTGGAGCCCCAGATCGAGGGAGATTATCAGTGGTCTTGTATGTCTTCCATTTCCTAATAATTGCTCCCACAGTTGATTTCTTCAAACCAAGCTGCTTACCTATTGCAGATTCAGTCTTCCCAGCCTGGTGCAGGTCTACAATTTTGTTTCTGGTGTCCTTTGACAGCTCTTTGGTCTTGGCCATAGTGCAGTTTGGAGTGTGACTGTTTGAGGTTGTGGACAGGTGTCTTTTATACTGATAACAAGTTCAAACAGGTGCCATTAATACAGGTAACGAGTGGAGGACAAAGGAGCCTCTTAAAGAAGAAGTTACAGGTCTGTGAGAGCCAGAAATCTTGCTTGTTTGTAGGTGACCAAATACTTATTTTCCACCATAATTTGCAAATAAATTCATAAAAAATCCTACAATGTGATTTTCTGGATTTTTTCCCCTAATGTTGTCTGTCATAGTTGAAGTGTACCTATGATGAAAATTACAGGCCTCTCTCATCTTTTTAAGTGGGAGATCCTGCACAATTGGTGGCTGACTAAATACTTTTTTTGCCCCACTGTATATAAAAAACAGAGTAGAAACCCAAACAGAAGAGCGAGGAGTACCTCGAATAACTACACAATTGCACAATGATTATCACATGGGACGAGACCCGTAATCATCTGCACAACATACGTGGCACGAAAGCCAAAACAACATAGCACAGGTACTCACACGACCAATGGACATTGGAACAATAATCGACAGCCCAATGGAAACAGAAGGGCACACTTATACAAGTACTAATCAGTGGGAATAGGGGACAGGTGTGCGTAATGAAAGTTCCGGAGGGATCCGTGACAGTACCCCCCCTGATGCGCTAACGACACCGGCCTCAAGGACGATCACAGGAACGCAGTGAGGGTCGATCAGGACCCGATGCAGCTGCCGATGTTGCGTCGTCGTCGGACGGGCCAGTTCCTGCTGCCAAAGTTGGACAGACAGAGCAGTGGCAGTGGCACCGAACAGATCAGTTGTGGTGGTGCCGGATGGACCAGTTGCAGCTTCGTCAGAGGGACCATTTCCGCTGTCTCCCTTAATGGTCGATTATTTTGTCACGCTGGTATGAATGATTCGGGAGACAGGCGCAGGAATGCGTAATAGGGTTTTCTAATAAGCCCAAATTACGGCGTGCCGTGTAAAGGCACGGGGACGAAGACCAAACAAACATGTAACAAAACAGAGGGTAGTAACCCAAAACAAAAGAGCGAGTAATACCTCGAATAAATAACACACGCTCACAATGATTAACACACGGGAAGAGACCCTTAATCATCTGCAGCACAGGTACTCACACGCACCAACGGACATTGTAACAATAATCAACAGGACAATGGTAAACAAAGGGCACACTTATACAATTACTAATCAATGGGAATAGGGACCAGGTGTGCGTAATGACAGTTCCGGAGGGATCCGTGACAACGTGAATATTCAGACTTAAATCATAAACATATAATAACTGCGGTCGTAACCTTCAGTGGTGGAAAAAGTACCCAATTGTCGTATTTGAGTAAAAGTAAAGTTAACTTAATAGAAAATGACTCAAGTAAAAGTGAAAGTCACCTAGTAAAATACTACTTGAGTAAAAGTAGAAATCATTTCACATTCTTTATATTAAGCAAATCAGACGGCGCCATTTTCTTGTTTATTTCATTTACAGATAGCCAGGGGAACACTCCAACACTCAGAGATCATTTACAAATTAAGCATTTGTGTTTAGTGAGTCTGTCAGTAGAGATGACCAGTGATGTGCTCTTGATAACTATGAATTGGACCATTTTCCTGTCCTGCTAAGCATTCAAAATGTAGTATTTTTGGTGTCAGGGAAAATGTACGGAGTAAAAAGTACACTATTTTCTTTTGGAATGTAGTCAAAGTAGAAATAGTCAAGTTAATTAAAGATACCCCAAAAAACTACTTAAGTAGTACTTTAAAATGTTTTTACTAAAGTACATCACACCACTAGTAACCTTTGATGAGCCATTGTTCCTGAAACTGGAGAGTATATGACGTGACACCTGTCAGAATAGTGCAGACAGATCATAACGATGACATCAGATGTGGACAGAAGCAGAACTCACTTACTGAGCAAATACAGACACGGTCCCATCATCCCAAATACGAGATTCCATATTTCCTTCCAGCAGCACATTAGTCTGTTTCGTAGCATCATCACATATGCTCATTGCAGCATATCAATAATTCTATTAGAAAATGGGGTTCGGAGAATAACCTGCACTACATGACCAAAAGTATGTGGAGACCTGCTCCTTGAACATCTCACTCCAAAATCATGGGCATTAATATGGAGTAGGTTCCCCCTTTGCTGCTACAACAGTCTCCACTCTTCTGGGAAGGCTTTCCACTAGTTTTGGAACATTGCTACGGGGACTTGCTTCCATTCAGCCACAAGAGCACTAGTGAGGTCGGGCACTTATGTTGGGCGATTAGGCCTGGCTCGCAGTCAGCGTTCCAATTCATCACAAAGGTGTTCGATGGGGTTGAGGTCAGGGCTTTGTGCAGGCCAGTCAAGTTCTTCCACAACGATCTCGACAAACCATTTCTGTATGGACCTCGCTTTGTGCACGGGAGCATTGTCAGACTGAAATAGGAAAGGGCCTTCCCCAAACTGTTGCCACAAAGTTGGAAACACAGAATCATCTTGAATGTCATTGTATACTGAAGCGTTAAGAATTCCCTTCATTGCAACTAAAGGGCCTAGCCAAACCATGAAAAACAGCCCCAGACCACTATTCCTCCTCCACCTAACTTTACAGTTGGCACTATGCATTTGGGCAGGTAGTGTTCTCCTGGCATCCGCCAAACCCTGATTTGTCCGTCAGACTGCCAGATGGTAAAGTGTGATTCAGCACTCTAGAAAAAATGTTTCTACTGTTCCAGAGTCCAATGGCGGTGAGCTTTACACCACTCCAGCCGACGCTTGGCATTGCATATGGGGATCTTAGGCTTGGTGATCTTTGGCAACGGAAACCCATTTCATGAAGCTCCTGATTAACAGTTTTTGTGCTGACGTTGCTTCCACAGGCAATTTGGAACTTGGTAGTCCCGTTCTGTGAGCTTGTGTGTCGATCCACTTCATGCCTGGGCCGTTGTTGCTCCTAGACATTTCAAATTCACAATAACAGCACTTACAGTTGACCAGGGCAGCTCTTGTAGAAATTTGGCAAACTGACTTGTTGGAAAGATGGCATCCTATGTTGGTGCCATGTTGAAAGTCTCCGAGCTCTTCAATAAGGCCATTCTACTGCCAATGTTTGTCTATGGAGATTGCATGGCTGCGTGCCCGATTGTATACACCTGCCTGCAATGGATGTGGCTGAAATAGCCGAATCAACTCATTTGAAGGTGTGTCCACATACTTTTGTATATGTAGTGTATTATTAGAAAAAGATGCCATCGTGTTTGTGTCTTTACTTCCATTTCCTCTAGGTTTGGGCGGTATGCAGATTGTCATAGCAACCTGGTGCCATCCCGGGAAATTTGGTAAAACCGGCACTGAACACAAGGGGCACTATTTTCTCTGTAACCCAAAGATTAGCAACGCTAACAAGTATGCTAGCTAAATGCTCATGAGCTCATTGCAAACGTTTTATACAATCTCAAACTATACAAACTATTTGCAGGACAAACATCCCAGCTCATAAAGTTATACAATTAACTCAAAAACGCATCTCATAGTTTGCTACACCCACAAAACAAATATTAGACAGCAAGGCTCTTTATCCAGGAGGGAATTCTCTGCTGCTACCAATAGAAGCTTCATTTTGCAAGAAGCTAACCATTAAATTAGCAAACTAAATTCACAACTGCTGAGCATTTAACACATTTTAGACATTTAACTTTAACAGTTCAAATACATCCAGCTGGCGGACATTTAGTTGTGAATTCCATACTGTAACTAGATCACCTGGCATGTGCTGCACAACAGTGAGTGACTCACAAGGCTTAAAAAGATAGCTACAAATATTACAACTATTATTTTTTTTTAACTTCAAAGAAACAGTTTCAACATTATTGACAGTAGCCATTCCATGGCTATTTCACTATACACAATATACCACCAAAGGCTTATTTCCACGTACATTTTCCCACTTATATTTTCATTAGAACTGTGCATTTCTTCATATATGGCACCAATGGATCTACATTATGTGGCATTGGACAAACCGTATAGTTCAGAATTAAATGAGGTGAAGGGCTCTTCTTGAATTGTGCTATTCAAGTTGTAAGGTCGTATGTATATGACCTCAGGATATCCAAGCCCATAACTTTGAACGTCTCCTGAGAAAATGTAACACAACAACACATCAACAATCACGTACACTCAGATAAAAGCCATTTCTCCGTGTATCTTTGAAGATGCTTTATGAAATACTACTCGGTGGGAAAACAAAAGGGTTTGTGTCAGCGTGTACATTACTTTCTCCTATTTACACTCTTGTATATGCAAATTGTAAAATAAAAGGTTTGTTAATTAAGCACCTACTTTAAACACATGCGATATGAATAAATCCTAAAAAAAAAACAGCTAAAAACATCCATTTGGGATTTGCGTCATGGTCTACTGTCGTAATACAGATTTAATATATACATAGATGGGTTAAATGGTTACAGCGGGAATCATTTAGCCTTCATTGGTTTTCTTTTTGTCTGTTAGTGTTTAAATCTACACCTTTTCTGTAAAAGACAAGTTATTTTAGGCTCGAACATTACTGCTCAAATTGATATTGGAAAGGCAATTTTCTCAACAAATTAGAGGCACTGTTCTCAATGAAATCAGCTATAAATAAAGTTCAAATAGAATATACAATGAATAGGTCATAGCACATAATACATCGTTAATACCAAACCAGCAAATGACTCACTTCCTTTTCTGGAATGATGGAAAGGACGGAAGGATAGCAATAGCAATTTGGTCCATTCTGTATTTAAGGTTTCAACCTGCGGTAAACAGCTAGGTCTCTGTACTCAAACATTGGCTGAATCGCTCTGTGCGTTAAACTGTAAATATATACAGTATTCACACACTTGCTGCCTTACATTTATTTCAATGGAAAGGCATATATTCAAAGCTGTTTGTTCAAAGCTTTCCCCACCAACAGAAAACCCACACTATACACTAAATTAAACATTAAAGGTTATCTAAGAACTTGACATTTGCAAACAATTTGCAGTTCAATTGTTAAGCTGTAAGTAGGTCTTGCCTCAATGGTCAGGCCAACATCACTGAATGGCTAATGCTAGAACATGAGTCATTGCACTGTTTACTGACTTACAGCCAGATTCACTCTGTCATTTTACCAGTGCACTGGAATCACACAGAGCTGAATGCGTTGACTATTACTACAAGTGCAATGTGAGAGCACTACAGAGTCAAGGTGAGAGTGAACATAAGAGTTGTATCAGCCATCACAATGGTACACAGTCATTGACTAAACAAGCTGACTGTATTTCAAGATGACGTCAATGACTTAGGGAGGTCATAATCTTACAGATGTAGGATCTTAATTTGATCACTCCTTTGTTGCTGAGAATTTTCCTGAAGTTTATCGTTTCCATTTAAAAATGCCATATTTGATTTTCCCTGACGAAAAATGTATCAACCCCTATAAAAAATGTCCATTAATCATATTTCCACATAATATTTAACATTTCCTGTTGCTACAGGATTATTTTCCTGCAGTAGCAAATTGGCTCAAATTAAGATTGTACATCTGTAAGTCATAGCTAGGACAGAAGGGGTTCTGATACTTGTTGTTACTATAGGTTCATGAGATGAACTAGAACAGTCCAACCACCTTCAAAACTTCTGGTCACTTATGAATTCATGATATATTAATGTCCAATTTCCAGTATCCAATCTTTCAAACTTTTCAATGGGGTTTACTGTAGCTGAGGAAATGAGGGTTCAAGAGTGAGAAGATGTTTGATTTATGAAACCCATCCATGAGGTTAGTTTTGACTAGAAGACACTATGGATCTTGTGATTTGTTGTAAATATGTTATGTGTACAGTAGATACATACAGGGGGGTCAATCTAACTACTTGCTAGGACAGTTGGCCAATGTCATGATATCACACTCCACCATTCATCAGACCTTATGACCGAGATCAACGGAAATCAATAACCATGAAAATAAAACAACGCAAAGTCTAAATCCCATCAAGAATGAGTGTTGAGTTACATAATTAACGTAGTAATGTCACTAATAAGTCGATTGCTTTCTTAATTAAATGGGGCTCTCATTTTGCGGACGAGGAGGATGCTCTGCAGCCACTCCATGGTACTTGCGCCCAACAGTCAAAGGTCAATGTACGAGAGGCGGATTATGATGCTGCACAAGTGTTATTCATCACATCCTCTGGGTAACCAGAGGTAACCTTGTTAGCCTACATGACTCCCTGTGTAGCACAGTATACTGCGGTGAGTTACTAGCAACGCGTTTGCAATAAGTTGCAAAGACAAAGGTTGTTAACTGATAAGGTTGTTTTGTTCCTACCGTAAGCCTTGTCTGTACTTCTGGAATTTTCCACAAAGCCAACATCGAGTCACTCTTGCATCACCCACCTACCTACCCAGTGGGCACACACTTGTTGAATGAACGTTGTTTCCATGTCATATAAATGAAATGACGTTGAATCAACGTGGACTAGACGTTGAATTGACGTCTGTTCCCAGTGGGTAACCTCTGATGACACAAACAAGGAAGGGCCTAAAACTGACAAACAGTATTGAGTGTACCCATTCACATCATTTATTTATTTCTTATTTATTTATTTAAGTTAAATTAGTTCTAGATTCATTACAAGAACATCACTTCTATAGTCTTAGCAACAACCACAAAAGTATTCTCATCAACATGTGTCAATGGATTTAAACCAGCGTAACATCAGTGTAACATGTATTCAGAGAGAGCCAAAGCAAAAGCGAGAGCAAAAGAGAGAGAATGAGAGAGAGAGAGAGAGAGAGAGAGAGAGAGAGAGAGAGAGAGAGAGAGAGAGAGAGAGAGCATCAGCCAGTGAAGCTGCAGCAACCACAGAAAGAGAGGATAGTATACATTTAAAAAAATAAATAAAATAAAAAAAAGATTAGGACATTTCTCCCCCACTATGCCTCGTGGGCACTGCCTGTACAAGCTGCTTTCTGTGGGACATTAGAGGCTGTAATCGAGTTGCATTAAACAGGCCAATGACCAGGACAGAAAGGTCAGTGGCCGCAAATTATTTGGTTGCCTGGCGTTTGGAAATGTTACCCAGCCCTCTAGGTCTGGACCGTTGGCAACAAATCACGTCCGATAGCTAAACTGATCAGCTTCTATTTGTGAAGGCTTAGCAGTAGAATCGATGGAGGTTGAATGTTGGAGTCGCCAATGTGCGTCCAAGACCATTTTTAAACACTTGGAAACCATTTTCTAACACAAGGAAGACGAGCATGACACTTATAAATGTACAAGCTTGAAAAGAATCACAGTGGTTATGTTGTGACGGGTATATATGAGGTCTTCTCCATTCATACATAAGCATAATATGACAATTCACATTAGCACTAGATACTGTACATGTAATTTGAACTGACACATGCATTATTTTACATTCACATTGCAAGCAACACACCGAACGACTGCAAAGGTATTCAAATGTCAAATGAATGTCTCAAGTGTGTCATGGTTGTGTTTTCCAGTGCTCAACTGAATGCCTGAATGCCTACATGGCCAAACGTATGTGGACACCCCTTCAAATTTGTGAATTGGTCTATTTCAGCCACACCCGTTGCTGACAGGTGTATAAAATCTAGCACACAGCAATGCAATCTCCATAGACAAACATTGGCAGTAGAATGGCCGTGCTGAAGAGCTCAGTGACTTTCAACGTGGCACGGTCATAGGATGGCATGTTTCCAACAAGTCCGTGCGTCAAATTTCGAACCTGCTAGAGGTACCCAGGTCAACTGTAAGTGCTGTTATTGGGAAGTGGAAACGTCTAGGAGCATCAACGGCTCAGTCGCAAAGTGGTAGGCTACATAAGCTCACAGAACGGGACCGCCGAGTGCTGAAACACATACAGTGCATTCGGAAAGTATTCAGACCCCTTGACTTTTTCCACATTTTGTTAGGTTACAGCCTTATTCTAAAATGGGTTATGCCATTTTTCCCCCTCATCAATCTACACACAATACCCCATAATACCCCATCATTTTTTGTAAATGTATAAAATAAAATAAACTGAAATATCACATTTACATAAGTTTTCAGACCCTTTACTCAGTACTTTGCTGAAGCACCTTTGGCAACGATTACAGCCTCAAGTGTTCTTGGGTATGACACTTCAAGCTTGGCACACCTGTATTTAGGGAGTTTCTCCCATTCTTCTCTGTAGCTCCTGTCAAGCTCTGTCAGGTTGGATAGGTAAAGTTGCTGCACAGCTATTTTCAGATCTCTCCAGAGATGTTCGATGGGGTTCAAGTCCGGACTCTGGCTGGGCCACTTAAGGACATTCGGAGACTTGTCCCGAAGCCACTCCTGCGTTATCTTGGCCTTGTGCTTAGGGTCATTGTCCTGTTGGACGGTGAACCTTCGCCCCCAGTCGGACGTCCTGAGCACTCTGGAGCAGGTTTTCATCAAGGATCATTCTGTACTTTACTCCGTTCATTATTCCCTCGATGCTGACTAGTCTCCCAGTCCCTGCCACTGAAAAACATCCCCACAGCCTGATTCTGCCACCACCATGCTTCACCATAGGGATGGTGCCAGGTTTCCTCCAGATGTGACTCTTGGTTTAATCAGACCATAGAATCTTGGACCTTTAATGCTGCAGAAATGTGTTGGTACCCTTCCCCAGATCTCTGCCTCGACACAATCCTGTCTCGGAGCTCAACGGACAATTCCTTCGACCTCATGGCTTGATTTTTGCTCTGACATCAAATCAAATCAAATCAAATTTATTTATATAGCCCTTCGTACATCAGCTGATATCTCAAAGTGCTGTACAGAAACCCAGCCTAAAACCCCAAACAGCAAGCAATGCAGGTGTAGAAGCACGGTCAAACGACTGTAATCCAAAAGGGTTTTTATCTAAACTTTTATTTTTCACCTGAGAATGATCTCAATGAATTTGTTCAACATTTGTTCAACAACAGTTGACATGCGCTGTCAACTGTGGGACCTTATATAGACAGATGTGTGCCTTTCCAAATATTGTCCAATCAGTTGAATTTACCACAGGTGGACTGAATTCAAGTGGTAGAAACATCTTAAGGGTGATCAATGGAAACACCTGATGCACCTGAGCTCAATTTCTAGTTTCATAGCAAAGGGTCTGAATACATATGTAAATCAGGTTTTTCTGTTTGTATCATTGTGGGGATTGTCAACTGTGTGTAGATTGATGAGAGGAAAACATTAATTTATTGATTTTATAATAAGGCTGTAATGTGGAAAAAGTCAAGGGGTCAGAATTCTTTCCAGGTGCACTGTAGAGCGTAAAAATTGTCCAATCTGGGTTTGGCAGATGCCAAGAGAATGCTACCTGCCCAAATGCATAGTGCCAACTGTAACGTTTGGTGGAGGTGAAATATTGGTCTGGGGATGTTTTTTATGGTTCGGGCTGGGCCCCTTAGTTCAAGTGAAGGGAAATCTTAATGTTACAGCATAGAGTTTGGGGAAGGCCATCTCCTTTTTCATCATGACAATGCCCCCATGCACAAAGCGAGGTCCATACAGAAACGTTTTGTCGAGATCAGTCTGGAAGAACTGGCCTGCACAGAGCACTGACCTCAACCCCATCAGGCACCTTTGTAATGAATTGGAACACCGACCGCGAGCCAGGCCTAATCGCCCAACATCAGTGCACGACCTCGCTAATGCTCCATAGTCATCATCAGTGACCTGACCTTCACAGTGCCTTCCGGACCTTTGACTTCTAAAGCGTTTGTTAGGGAAACGGAGACAGGATGGGGAAGAGGGAGCCTAGTGGAGGAGTGACTGTAACCATAGAGCTGGTTTGCTATGCCTCTACTCCTCTGCCCTTCACTCCTCTAGCGAGCCATCCCTCTTTTCTCTCTCCTGCATGTAATTCAAAAGAAAAAGAAAAACCATTTTGGAAAGCTGAAAAATTATGCTGTGTGGTCATAGAATTTACATGGTGCTGTATACAGTATGCTGATTCATTCCCAACGGCGCTATATAGCCTACTCAAAAAAATCTAATAGCATCATATTCTCTACAGTGCCTTGCAAAAGTATTCATACCCCTTGGTGTTGTTCCTATTTTTTTGCATTACAACCTGTAATTTAATTGGATATCATGTAATTGGTGAAGTGAAATGAAAAAAATACCAAAATACAAAACTGAAAAGTGGTCGGTGCATATGTATATATATATACATGCATATGTCACCCCTTTGCTTTGAAGCCCCTAAATACAATCTGGTGCAACGAATTACCTTCAGAAGTCACATAATTAGTTAATTAAAGTCCACCTTTGTGCAATCTAAGTGTCACATGATCACAGTATGTATACACCTGTTCTGAAAGGCCCCAGAATCTGCAACACCCCTAAGCAAGGGGCACCACCAAGAAAGCGACACCATGAAGACCAAGAAGCTCTCCAAACAGCTCAGGGACAAAGTTGATGGAGAAGTACAGATCAGGGTTTAGTTATAAAAAAAATATCAGAAACTTTGAACATCCCACAGAAACACCATTAAATCCATCATAAAAAAATGGAAAGAATATGGCACCTCAACAAACCTGCCAAGAGAGGGCCGCCCACCAAAACTCACAGACCAGGCAAGGGGATTAATCAGAGAGGCAACAAAGAGACCAAAGATAACCCTGAAGGATCTGTAAAGCTCCACAGCGGAGATTGAAGTATCTGTCCATAGGACCATTTTAAGCCGTACTCTCCACAGAGCTGGGATTTATGGAAGACTGGCCAGAAAAAAAGCCATTGCTAAAAGAAAGAAATAAGCAAACACGTTTGGTGTTCGCCAAAAGGCATGTGTGAGACTCCCCAAACATATGGAAGAATGTACTCTGGTCAGATGAGACTAAAATTGAGCTTTTTGGCCATCAAGGAAAATGCTATGTCTGGCGCAAACCCAACACCTCTCATCACCCTGAGAACACCATCCCCACAGTGAAGCATGTGGGGATGTTTTTCATCGGCAGGGACTGAGAAACTGGTCAGAATTGAAGGAATGACGGATGGCCCTAAATAGAGGGAAATTCTTGAGGGAAACCTGTTTCGGTCTTCCAGAGATTTGGGACTGGGACGGAGGTTCACCTTCCAGCAGGACAATGACCCTAAGCATACTGCTAAAGCAACACTCGAGTGGTTTAAGGGGAAAAATTAAATGTTTTGGAATGGCCTAGTCAAAGCCCAGACCTCAATCCAATTGAGAATCTGTGGTATGACTTCAAGATTGCTGTACACCAGCAGAACCCATCCAACTTGAAGGAGCTGGAGCAGTTTTGCCTTGAAGAATGGGCAAAAATCCTAGTGGCTAGATGTGCCAAGCGTATAGAGCCATACCCCAATAGACTTGCAGCTGTAATTGCTGCAAAAAGTGGCTCTACAAAGTATTGATTTTGGGGGCGTGAATAGTTATCCACGTTCAAGTTTTCTATTTTTTTGTCTAATTTCTTGTTTGTTTCACAATAAAATATATTTTGCATCTTCAAAGAGGTATGTTGTGTAAATCAAACGATACAAACCCCCCCAAAATATATTTTAATTCCAGGTTGTAAGGCAACAAAATAGGAAAAATGCAGAGGGGGTGATTAATTTCACAAGCCACTCTATGTTATTAACTAAAGCATATCACCATGCTCAGGCTTTGCTATTCCTGTGTTGTCCACTCTAGGTGTTTGATGGTAAGGTGCAAATAAGCCTTCCAGTGTTATTGAGCTATTTATTGAATTTGGTCATTTATTTGTATTATGTTGCTCGAAAAGACTTGCAAGACCAGGCATGTAGAGTAAAGATTTTCCTACTGTATTCCACCTGAATAATTGAGAAGAGTGCAGTTATTTACATTTGTTTTGACAAGATGGAAGATTGATAAAGCAAACCTGATGACGTTTCCGTTTCAGGGTCGTCATTATTAATTCAACAGATATAATTTTCTCCGAAGCCGAGAGCGAGAGGTTGTCCGAGTGAACTCATCAAGTGCTCGCTCTCATTGGTCAGCTACTTCATTGCTTTCATAGGCACTTCACATCAACCCTGCTTGGTGGTAGGGGGCTTGAAAATATAATATATGCCAATCAAAAGAGTCAGAAACATCACTTTAAACACAGTTGAGTGACAGACAGATTTCCCTGCACTTAACTGGTCACATTGTGGGCAGTTGTTCGGCATGGCGTCCTGAGAAAACCTCAGACCCATCTCCGTCTGATCCGAGCTGCAGATGGTGTGACCTCAACCTTTCACATTTCAACAAAATATCAATCAAAGTTTCGTCAAAGTTCAAATTAAACTCCAGTACATTGATTGATGTGAAGGTTAGGCTATCTGTATATTATTTCGCATCCAGGAACACTTTGTTGGCATCTAGGTCTGTCTGTCTATCCATGGGTTACCATGGTGACCTGGCTTGCCTAAAGCCTGCCAAGACAGATTTGACACAGGTAACACAATCCTAGGAAACAATGACCACGTTTACATGCACACCAATATCCCGTTATTATTCGTGACTGTCAAGAATTCTGTTTTTGAGCTGACGCATATGAACATATCCCGTTTACAATAACCTGAAAAAGCTTCTCCCAGTTATGAGAAAGCCAGATAAGATGTGTGGGATATGACGATCTCAGACGGGATACTGTGGCATGTAAACCTCTTATTCCGTTTACTGTTGTTTTTTTTGTGGTCTGCGCAGGCTCAGTTTCGCATATCATGGATGTTGTGTGATGTTTTCATCTGATTTTCAAACAAATCACTTCAAAAAGTAGGCTATCTGCACAGTTCTATCCATCATAATAATTCCATGATAATATATTTAGCTGATACTCCATACTAGATCGTATAGCCGACTGGCTACTTTCACCCCTAATTTAGACAAGTTTCTGCTTAAGAAAATTTTAATTTCCGACATTTGGTAGGCCATTTGTTTGTCGACTATAGTTAGATACATGCAGCTTCTTTTGAGTCATAACTTGTTGCCTCAGAAGACTAAATAAAGTAGTGCTCACCAGAATAATATCGTACATCAATAGAATGAATACCTTAGTTATCTAGTTAACACTGGTAAAAATGCCTGTTTCGTTTAGGTCTGCGTTTAGGGACCGGGGGGAACACAATAACTCCAAAACAGTGGAAAGATTGGTCCTCTGCAAAATGTCCAAATGTCATCAGTTTTAAGGAAATGAAAAGCTGCAAAAATGATGAAACACGTTTCGGATAAGACTTCAGTTGGTCTTGGGTGCATATTTTATGTGGTTGACATACTGTCTGCTTGCATAAGAGTCTCAAAGATAACACTTTACAGTGCATTCACAGTTTCTCAAGAGATGCTGAAAGAAAGAAATTATATTTCTCCAATCCTGTTCCCAAGACAAAATTAACATCTGTTCTATAATTTTACTGCAAGATATGAATAATTCAGCAGGAATTATGCTACATGTGAGAGTTTATAGGCCTACAGTCAGTGTCCATCAGAGGACGCTGGTGGGAGGCGCTGTAGGACGGGCTGATTGTAATGGCTGGAATGGAATAAATGGAACGGTATCAAACACATAAAGCAAATGGAAACCACATGTTTGACTCTGTTCCAGCTATTCCATTCCAGCCATCACAATGAGCCTGTCCTCCTATAGCGCTTCCCACCAACCTCCTCCGGTGTCCATATTTCAGTTATTATTCCATTTAAATATTAGGAATATTCTGTTTATTCATGGATACTTCATGGATATGAGCTACTATCCGGAATACTCTGTATATATAAACGTGGTCAGTGGAGAACTGTGTTACCTGTGGGATTTATAAACAGGGGGAAAGTGTGTGAGAGCGATCATGGGAAGAACTTCCCCATTTCTGCCAGAAGCTTACCAGTTGCCTTTTTGGGAGCCTAAAGTGGTGTTGATTGAAGATCTCGTGCAGCTGGGCGATTTGGGGATGAGGCCCATCTGTGCAGCTTTGGACAGTGTTGGCGTTGTCGGTGATTTGTGCAAAGTATTATTTACTTTGTGGTGATCTGCCTATGTAGTTAATTCATAATGTTTTTATGAAGAATTCACATCATGTTTCTGTAAAACTTGTAAGCATGCTGTTGAGGCCCAGAGGTATTGGAACAAAAAACAGTGTGTGTGATCAACTAACTACACATTCTGTGTTGCATGAAAATAGCTTTGGGGTTTTCTAATATTTAACTTAATTATCTAACAAGCACATTGCATTTAATTGTAAGCCTTCTCATTGACATTATTATAACTATCCTAATTTTTTTTATTATTTTTTTTTGTTTGAGAATGTAAGCCAGAAGCTACATCAACACTTGCATAACACGAAGAAGGCCTGAATGCACGATGTGCGGAAGTCTAATCACGTGTCAAGTAAATGTTTGATCAAATTATTGGCGCACATTTCAGTTTGATATTTAAACTCTGTAAAAATACCAATTTGCAATCCTCCAGGTGGATGTGAAGCTTAGGTACAGACTAATACTCACGATAAAAACGTTTTGTTTATTTCCATATAGCCTATGTTTCCTTTGTTTGTAAGTCATGCGTTTATGAGCTCCATGTCTGTCTGTCTAGCCATCTGTCACTTCAGTCATATGGGAGCGCTCGTGGGTCCACGGCTTAATTTACGTTTTTCCGCATATTGGCCTGCATTAGCCTACTATTATATATTAGGAAATATATATTCATTAAAAGTGTTCCCGCTTTGAGTTTGAGCCAGGAATGTTTGAGATGTCAATGGCTGTGTTAACACAATCAACCCAATTCTGATCTTTTTGCCACTAATTGGTATCTTGACTAATCAGATCAGAATGGTCTTTGTAAACGCAGCCTATTTAGACACCCTACATAAGGTCTCGTTTCCCTGCTCAGACATTGCATGCATCAACCAATGGTTGCGTGACACATCAAATGTTATAGCAATCTATCAGTCGATGACCCAGTCGATGATGTAGCATGCACCCATTGGGTGATGCATGGTACATCTGAGCAGGGGAACGCGACCATTGAGTTGATGCCAGTTTTGGTTAAGTGTAACCTATCCATGGGGAATGGTATGGTCCATGGGGAGGGACCATTGGTATAAAGCTGTCTGTTTCTCAAGTGTGCTGTGCTTCATTTCTATTCTAGCTCAGGTATGTGAGCTGTGAGGAGGCTGTCACTAGCTGGCTGATGGGATCAAACATCTTTCATCATTAGCTGTGATATCAATTGATAACAGGCTGCTATTTGGTCGTAAGCGTCAGATTTTCGACCATCCTTTACATGGCGAAGCTTTCTATATTCTCGACTTGGAAGTCACCAGTGTCTTCTAAACTCTCATGGCTAATTGCAGGAGGACAATTTGATTGGGAAAATGATCCGTTATTGAATTAGATAATCTTTTGCTCGACATCGTCTATTTCTGATACTCTCTTATTGATTGAGACAGGTGGGTGTCCACCCCAAAGTGCTACATGGCATGACCAAGATTCAGAAATCAAGTGTCACTTTGAATGACACTCACTTGGGGTGTATTCATTACGGAAACCGTTTACTGTTTAAGAACCAAACGGAAGCAAGCAGTGCAAAACTAGAGTTTGTATTGGACAAATTCAGGTACAGTAGGTCCCGTTTTGTTCCGTTTGTGTCCATTTAAGAAACGTTTGCAACAGAATTGGCGGAATGAATACACCCCAGGCTTGATGATTAAGAGGATCAGAAATAGACCAGATGGCAGCATATACATTTTTGGATTCATAAGAAGCTGGTGGGAGGAGCTTTATGAGGACGGGCACATTGGAATGGAATTAATGGAATGGAGTGAAACATGTGGTTTCCATGTGTTTGATACCGTTCCCTTTGCGCCCTTCCAGTCTTTACAATGAGCATGTCCTCCTATAGCTCTTCCCACCAACCTCCTCTGGTTGGATAACATCATGGAGAAAAGGGAGATTTATTTTAATAAATAAAAATTCTCAACTCAAACGTTCCCCCTGCAACTAGTCATGGGAGTTGAAAAGTATCGCCAAGTAACGGTTGGTCGAAAATCTGCTGCTTACAGCTAAATAGCAGCCTGTTATCAATGGGTAATCACAGCTAATTATGAAAGATGTTTGATCCCATCAGCTAGTCACTAGCCCGGTGTACCCAACCTGCTATAGTTGTTTTGGCAGGGTAGGCCTGATTTTGAACGTCAGCTTTTGATTTAATTTGAACCAGTGTTTTAGCAGTGACAGAGAATTTCTCTATTTTGTAAATATTTTTACAGCCCTATGTAAATATCGATTGGATTGAGTCTTCCACCTTTTCACTGTAAATAAACTGGACACTGTTTTGCACCTGATCCTGTTGCCTCCTGTTACCCTGATGGTTTCTCTAACATTTGGTCCCTACAACAAGCAGAATAATAATCTTTCACTCCAACCAAAACCAACAACCATTTGATTGTAGGTGTTTTATTACAGTGTAACCATTGGGTTTATGTTCAATTAGCCACATGAGGATAAAATTAGTCCCATGAGTGAATCAGTCAAACATCAAAACAATGTTATTTGTTATAAATACAATTTAATGAAAATAAGGCTTTTGAAAAAATACAGACATTGTTTTTAAAACTCTTTACATTGATCTGTGCACATATCTTCAAATGTATAATGTATGAGAAAACCAAGATGACTAGAATTAAAACAGGGAAAAGTATTTACAGATACTCGAGAAATATACAGTACCAGTCAAAAGTTTGGACACACCTACTCATTCAAAGGCTTTTCTTTACTTTTACTATTTTCTACATTGTAGAATAATAGTAAAGACATCAAAACTATGAAATAACACATATGGAATCATGTAGTAACCAGTAGTTTTAATTCTTTAAAGTAGCCACTCTTTGCCTTGATGACAGCTTTCCACATGCTTGGCATTCTCTCAACCAGCTTCACCAGGAATGCCTTTTTCTACAGTCTTGAAGGAGTTCCCACATATGCTGAGCACTTGTTGCCTGCTTTTCCTTCACTATGCAGTCCAACTCATCCCAAACCATCTCAATTGGTTTGAGGTCGAATGATTGTGGAAGCCAGGTAATCTGATGCAGCACTCAATCACTCTACTTCTTGGTCAAATAGCCCTTACACTGCAGTGAGGTGTGTTGGGTCATTGTCCTGTTGAAAAACAAATAATAGTCCCACTAAGCGCAAACCAGATGGGATGGCATAGCGCTAAAGAATGCGGTGGTAGACATGTTGGTTAAGTGTGCCTTGAATTCTAAATAAATCACAGACAGTGTCACCAGCAAAACACCATCACACCTCCATGCTTCACGGTGGCAACCACACATCCAGAGATCATTCTCTCACCTACTCTGAGTCTCACAAAGACACAGCGGTTGAAAGCAAAAATCTAAAATTTGGACTCATCAGAGAAGGACAGATTTCGACCAGTCTAATGTCTTGGGCCAAGCAAGTCTCTTCTTCTTATTGGTGTCATTTGATGAAACTTGAAAAGTTCTTGAAATTTTCCAGATTGACTGACCTTCATGTCTTAAAGTAATGTTGGACTGTCATTTCTCTTTGCTTATTTGAGCTGTTCTTGCCATAAGAGGGAAATAAATTCCACAAATTAACGTTTAACAAGGCACACCTGTTAATTGAAATGCATTCCAGGTGACTATCTCATTTTTTAATAAAAAAAATAAAAAAAATTAAGCTGGTTGAGAGAATGCCAAGAGAGTGCAAAGCTGTCATCAAGGCAAAGGGTGGCTACTTTGAAGAATCTCAAATATAAAATATATTTTGATTTGTTAAACATTTATTTTTTGGTTATTACATGATTTCCCCCAAAATCTAGGCAGAGAGCTTGGAAATTCAAACACCTGACCACAGATAAAATAATGTCTAATCACGATATAGCTACCGTAGCTTTGATTGGACTGATCATGTCAACATTGTACTTTCAAAATCTTAGATAGCAAGCTTGCAGTCCTTCTCATATGAAGAGAAATTATAGATGAAACGTATCGGTGCTCATCGGCCATTGGACATAAACATTACTCAATGAGTGGAGGAATCTGTGTTTAACTTCAAGAGTTGCAAAGCAATCACTAGCCTGCTATTCAGTGGAGTTGGTGTGTGCACCATAAATTCAGAGAATGCCAGACTCTGATGACGAAGTTTGATGTCAAAATTTGCCCACGAAAGACCGCCGCACCACCTTCCTGTTCAAGTGAGTCCAAAAATGTATTGTATGCTGCTGCAAAAATGATGTAATATGCCAGGGAGATATGTATACTGTAGCCAAGAAATCATTACTAAGTGTATGTTGTGTAGTAAGTTGTTAGCTGTTGGTGGTGCACATGTAGCCGATAGCCTGTTTAAGAGAAATGTCATCATCGAATATTGTAAGAGCGTTCATTATCTGCTTATATGCCCCATTTATCTATCCTATGGTTCTGACTTGTGTACAGGGTGAATACTGTAAAAACTACCTATGTTCTGAATTATGTTGCTGTACATTTCAAAAGTGCTGAGTAAATAGTTTTAATGACTACATCCATCCTGACTCGCTTATTAATGTCCTAATCGAAATTACGGATCGCCCCCTATCCACTCATCGTCCCCTTATGCCATGGTTTGTACATCTCAAATGTCAGTAGAAACCACATTTGTTTAAGCAAGTCAGCCATATCAGCTATGTTTTTTAAAAGGCAGTAAATGAGGTTGAATGAACTGTTTCGCTGCCAGAGAAGGCTCCGCTGATAGCCAGGTGTAGCGGTGGCAAGGATTCACTCCATGGTGCTGTAAAGAAAGCTTTGCTGTTGGGACAACTCTATGTAGGCACTAACAGTTTGTGGGCACCGTATTGTATTGTTTTTTCGATTTTGCTGGCATGCAAACAAACATTTTTGGGGGAGTTTCCCCCCCCACCAGGACTTAGATTTTAAAAATGCCAGTGTATACTTGGCATGTAGGTTTCTCACTCATGGGTGGCACAAATTAGGATATGGGGGATGGGAATTGGTGGAGTATATGCAAATTAAATACAGGAGTATGACTATTGTTTAAAAACTGTAGTGTTTTTGAGGACACTGTAGTGTTTAGGCGTACATTACTGTTGTATTTACTAAAGTGTTTTTTGTGGATAATTGTGTAGTATTTACTATAGAATTCTACAGTATATTACAAAATTCTATAGTAAGTACTACACATGATCGAGGGATGCTACAGGATGTGGCATTGTATTCTCCAGTATACTGCTAAATTATATAGTAAGTACTACACATGAGCAAGGGATACTACAGTGTGTAGTATAGTATACTTACTATATAATTTAGTCGTATACTTGTGTTTACAATTATATTGGAAGCACTACACAATCGAAGGATACTACAGTGTGCAATATAGTATTCTACAGTATACTACAGTTTACTACAGAATGATGTAGTAACTACTATGGTAGAATCTTTTCCTATCGGTGAAACTTTCAACAAACAGTAGGGAATACGGACAATAAGCAATTTATATTCCTCTAAGGTAAAATGTACAAAGGAACTCCTGTCTTAAATTATCTATTTCAAAAATGTATGTGTGCATAATGGGGGCCAAAGGCTCTTCTGAAAAACATTTCCGGGATATTGTTTTACATTTTTCATTTCTGCAAAGCTGAAAAGAAATCCTATGAATTTTCTTTCGACATGTTCTGAATTATTTATAGGGTGTGTGTTGCTAAAGCTCTGTCTGTCCTTCAGCGAAGCCACGTGAACCGTGAAAGCTGAAAAACAAATGGAGAGCACCTAGAAATGAACTCTACATATGTGGTCAACAGTGGGCAATTAGCCGCACTCAAGCCAACCAAAGTTCATTTAGACAACACAGAACAATAACAAGCCTGGGCTGAGTCATCAGAAGCCATTAATGAGGATTTAATTGTGTTGTTCTCATCGGTATACAAAGACCGCCGCAGCTTCTATGCCCACTTTGTTGCATTAGCTTCACAAAGTTTCTAAAAAGCGTGGTGAGCGTTCTGAATGAGTAAGACTGCATGTAATGTACAGGACAAATAGAGACTGATTATCCATTATCTTCCCGGCCCTGTGCTGAACTAGCCTCTATCAAAAGGCCTCAATCAAGTCTTTCGTACAACTAACCGCTGTAGAATTAATACAATGATAATCAGAGAGGAGTTATGGAGATGGACGCTCTTCCTTTTTTCATCTCCCTCATCTTCCCCAAATGAGATTCTAATCGTATTGTATCAGATTAGGGGTGGCACCGGTAAGACTGTGAAAAACCCACTGCTCGTCCGGGTAATGACTCCCCCTAAGACTGGCACTTTCAGCCCCCCACTCCACCCAAGTCTGCCCAGGCTGTGACAGTGACATAATGCCTTCTAATGAGATTTCTGAATATACAAAAGCCTTGTTCACACTGCCTTATTGCTCAAATCAGTTTCAAATCCGTTCTGGACTACTGAATGTCCAAACAGCAAGTTACAAGTGACAAAATCGGATTAGTGTGTTCTGACACCATTTGCTGACAAAGCTATGCTAGTAGTAGTGACGGATGTGTGTGCGGTGTTGTAGGCTGATTGGTGGTGGTGCTTGTGCATCCTATCCCTCAGAAGTTAGGTAGCAAGATAAGGTGGCAACAATGCCTGCCATGGACATTTCCCAGTTGCTTTGAATGTTCAAAATCATAGCGTAAGAACACTTTAAAAATGATCCAGTCTATTTTGGCTAGTTAGCTAGGTAGCTGTTTAGTTTTCTAGCACATTCACTCATTTGTTGGTAAACAATTAACAAACTAGTAAGCTACCGCGTGTTCACGTCAAACTGCCAACAGAGCAGCTAGCAAGCAACAAGATATGCCGAATAACTGTCTAAAAACCCCTTGAGGGCAAATAATTCAGATTTGACCGTTTAGCCACAATTTACATGGCCAGGAATCAGATTTGTATCTCTTCAAACCACCTAAGAATGTGGTTTGAAATGTAGGTTGAAATGTCCGATTACATGTGCTTTTGGACTGGTCAGTCTGCAGGAAAAAGAGCAGATGCAAATCAGAAATGCAAATAAAAAGGATTTGAGTCACTTTAAACTGCCAATGTGAACACGGCTAAAGAGAGCCTTGATTGAAATGTTCCCTTCCATCCAAGCAGCAACTTTAGATTTTTTCCTTAGAGTTTGATTTCATGTTGCTTTCGTGATGATTGTGAAGCGTCAGTGCTGTAGGCCTACTGTTGGTATAATTCACACTGAGGGCAGAAGGCGTGATTCTTGGGGTTAGTCTTCCCCGGAAGAGCCCAGTAATTGGGACAAAATTCAATGGAAGCTGTCAACAATCGGTGTTAAAGATATCAAATCTGGCAGATCTCAGAGGAGTTTGACATCACGGCAACTTGAGGCGTCCCAGGAAATCCATGTTTCTGGTGAATTCTATACAACAGCCTAGTCTAGGCCAGTCATATGCCCTGTGGAGGTCAAGATTGAAGTTGGGATGTCACTGTGGTACTACCCTCCTCCTCTGCTCCAGGGTGTGAAGACCCTCCTCTCTCCCCAAGGCATGCTGGGTACCCGTTTTGTGGGCGGCATCCGTAGCAGTGATGTCGATCAGGGCATATTTAGAGGAACTTTTCCCTGTAGAGTGAAGAAACACCAGACAGTCCATGAGATCAGTAATATTGTTGACCCTCCGTTCAGGACATCATGCATAAAAATAGAATGACCACGGTAGGGAGGTTTATTTAAAAACACTGAGTGATCACTCTTGTGTACGGTTACCATTCAAATGAGAGAACAGCAATATATTCCTGTCCTTGAGCTACAGAGGAAGCAATGAGATTGACTTCAAGATTGCTTCAGCTATGCATTCTCCAGGCGATCTCATAAAGTGGACAAATCCTTACACACATGCTCGCACACACACACACACACGTCAACACACTCTGGGAAGATGACCACATTAGAGCAAGAGACTTCACCATGGTATTCCGAACGCCCTATGACCTTCTGACGCGGCTAAACTGGAACGCTGCTCCTCCAAGTGATATATAGATGATGGCACACACCGGGACGGAAATCCTCTCGCTGACATTGGAAATGAACCTTTCTCGCGTTGAGCAAGACTGTCCCTCATATTCCCGGAGAGTAATGACGTTAATGGTTGACTTTTCTGCCGATTAGACCACGCTGATGATGGTGGCTCAGTTGTCACTCGGAAAGATCGGGAGCAATCTCCAACTAATGGAGAAATAGAAATAGGGGATTATCATTTACCAAGAGTCTCTCAAGTCTTATTGGAATCGATACGCCAGTGGTCGCAAGCTACCCTGTCCCTCTTCACCATCCTGTAGTTCTGAGCGATTAGCGCTTTTTGAGGTTGGTTCAGTTTATTATAGTACATTTTTAAAAAATCACAGTTTTTGATTTTGGTTTCGACGATTTTTCAAACACTAAATACATGATGAAATAAAGACAGTAAAATTATTTTAGAGCTTTTCAATTAAAATTCCATAGCCAAAAATGTTGATCATTGTGATCATTAAATTTCCAAAAGATTGAAAATATTCCATTGCCTATCTCAGGTCCACATTGGGTTGAAAAATAGGAAACGACTATGAAATAATACAATATTTCAGTTATATATTCATTCGTTTTTATTTACTGAGTTTAATATTTTTTATTCCTTAAAGTAATCCTCTTCTCTCTGCTCAGGCAGTAGCAGCCAGCCAGACAGACACCCTACATTATCTCTGTGCTCCCCATACTGTACTGTCTTTAGTCATACTATTTATCTAGACTAGCCTGCCGAAGTATTCTGCAGAGCTGTCTGACAAAATTATTTAACTAGTTCTTCAAAGTAGGCATACTTTCACAAACTGTCTCTTTCCTTCTCGTAGTTGTATTATGCACATTCCTCGCTCTCATGTGGTCTATGTGTATCTAACTTAATTTAGCAGGTGAAAAAGTCTCTGTCCGAGCTGGCGCAATGAATTATGGTCATTGTAGTTAATTACTACATTTCTGCACTGAACTAGGTTGAATATTTGCTTATGAAAGCTACAACTCCCTTCAGCCCAGCATCCCACATAGTTCTTGATGTCGGTCAGTTGTTTAATTACCGGAAAAAAATTGACATTTTGGTTCATCCCTCAGCACTATTATTCTGTCTCTTTTTGCATGCAACCAAGAAATCTGAAATACAAATGGTCACACTTGAATCTTGTGCTCACGCAATAAATATATTGTATGCCACTTGATATTGACTTTGATCACAATAATACCTTCAATATACAGTGTACTTACATGTCACAGGAGGCTGCTGAGAGGAGGTTAGTTCATAATAATGGTTGGAATGGCGTGAAGGGAATGGTATCAAACACATGGAAACCATATGTTTGATTCCATTCCATTTAATCCGTTCCAGCCATTACTATGAGCCTGTCCTCCCCAATTAGCCATGTACAATAGTGCACTTCAAGATGCACATCATTTGAATTGGCTATAGAAAAATGCATAGCAAGACAGAAGACATTGAAATCACAGAAGTGCGGACCACCAGAGACCCATAAAAGACAGGTTGTTATTGAGAAAATGGGTTCTTACTCTGTCCTGGAAGGTGTTGGCCAGTCCCCCTGACCCCAGCATGCTCCTGATGCTCCAGCTCCATGTAGTTCAGCTGTTTCTTAGACATGGGGCTGATGGGAATATTGACGTATGTCACACCATCACCGCAGGGTCTTTCTGGAGCCACCATGTCTGGCGGAAACACAAACTTGGCCCCTGCCAATAGAGAAATACCAGGGTGTTATTCACAGATTGTTCTGGAGGCCAAATGAGGCTGACTTATCAGCAGGCACAGGTGATGCATACCTAAAAAGAAATATGAATCTGAACCACACAAGTGTTATTTCCAGAATGAACTTCTCTACACTCTACCATATTCTCAATATTAGTGACCTACTGGTGGCCATTTTGTGGCACTTAACATGCTGCTGTGAGTTTCTGTTGGTGTCTCCATCAGGGCAAAGCAATGGTCTCATAGAAAAATCTAGTCCTTGATAGGACCTACAAAAGGTATTAGCAAATGTGTGCAACTGAACCTACTATACAGATGCTGTATCTTAATTTGATCATCCTGTTGTTACAGGAATTTTCCTGCCCCGCAGGAAATGCAAACGTGTAGTGTATTCAAGGTTTAAAAAGGTTTGTGAAGTTTGTAATTTCCACTTAAATATTTCAGACTTGGTTTCCCCTAACGAAAAAGGTATCAACCCCTACAAAAAAATGGATTATAATCATTGATTATAATCCACATTACAATTCAAATGTACTGTTGCTTCAGGATTATTTTCCTGCTGTAGCAAACTGGCACAAATTAAGATATGGTATCTGTACATACCCAGGACTAAAGTTATTATTTATTGCTGAACGGTTGAAATAGTGGGGAAAATACATCTTAAAACAACCAAAAGGTGTGTATTGTATCAGTTTTAACAGTCTTTCCTGTCAAACACAGAAATTAGACTAATACAGCAAGTCAATTTGTTCCACCCACATGCTTTGCACCTGCTCTCAGATAGTGTAGAGAGACAAGAGAAGGAAGTCCCCAAAGAGCTTTGCCTGTCATAAAGCTGAAAGCCATTCAGGGTAAAGAGAGGAATATATGGTTGACTGCCATTGACCTCAATGTCTTATTCCTACAATGGTATAGACCATAGCTAAAATATGTACATTTCAGAGTAGTCGCTTTTTATCAGCTACAGTAGATGCCATCGCTTTTCATAACCTGATCCATTACGGCGTTCCCGGCCTTGAATTAAATAACGTATACAACTACAACCTACAAATAGGGATTTGTGAAGGATCTGATTCAAGGGCTATAACAGAATTTGGTGTTAAACTTTTAGATAGCGATGTAAATCATTACTGCTCACGTAATCTTTTAAATGCTTCAGTAAAACCTCTTAAACTGCAGTAAGATGTTACTACATCTTCTATTGTAACCTGTGTTTCTGCTATCACCAACGGCACGATGCAAAACACTGGACGCAGCTGTTCTTGAGTAAACATTGTTAAATCACATTCATCTTTCTAGGTCAGTGCATCTACTCCCTATAGCCAGTGGCCATTATCTGGAAGAACAAACACTGCATAAAAGGCCCTTTCTATATAAAAGAGTTATGGTGGTCGTCTTACTGTGAAAACAGTGGGATAGCAAAACCGATACCGCTTTACACAGATAGTTCTAAACAGACCATGGGAGGATTTACGTCACTTTTTCCTGTAAAGTCAGCTAGCTTGATTTAGGATCAAAAAGCACCAGATACTGTACAAATGTTTCACAAATACAACTATAGGATAAAACGTTCTCCCTATTAGTACATGCAGTTTTTGACACAAGCCTCTGTTTCATTTAGCTTCTCTCAAGAGAGTCAAACTACAGTATCCCTCATACATACTGATACAGTACATAAAACGCAACGTTAGTGGACTAGCGTTCTGTACATTAAGCTGCCTCATGCTAGAGAAGCAGGAGATAGGCTCCTGCCCTATGGGCGACACTGGCTTGGAAAAGGCTACCTACTTCTACAGCGATTCCATTCCGTCATTCCATTTCAATCCTTCAAAATGGCGGCATTGGCACCCTAACCAGCTGAGCACCAACAGTGTCAGGGCAATATTTCTCCAAAGTAATTGAGAAGCCATTCGAGACTGGCAGTCTCTCTGCGGGTCTTTCCTTTGGTATCGTCTGAGAGTACTGATGCCTAATTGATCAGACATTAACCATCCCTTGCAATCACAGCAGGCCGTAATGGCAGACCATTACGACAGTGGGCATGCACACAGCTTCAGAAGCCGGGATCTTTTAGCCTCCGTTCACACAGAGTAAGCCCAGCAGGGGGGCAGCCATTTTGGCAGACAGCTCTTTGTGGTGCAGCACCGCTCTGTGGATTCTCTTTGGAAGGTCGGCTGCTTTGGCTTGTAGAACAGAGTGCCAATGGTCTGTGCCAATTGTCTAAGCAGGGGCTCTATGCTGCTACTCTAGCTTTTTGTTGTACTCTGGTGGGTAGGAATTTGTTTTATCAAGCCCAGTTGAGAGGTTATTTTGTCACTGAAGTTCTGTGAAATTTTTGAAGTAAGTTTATTTTTAATAAGGAGCTGAAGGTAGCCAGTTTTGAAAAGTTCAGGGAATTTTTTGGCACAGGTTGCTGGACATTTAAAAAAGTACAGTCACTAGAGAGCTGATTCTTTTGTAAGGTAAACAGTGTCCCCAGTACTCATGACCGAAGACCTGTCCTAGAGAGATCCAGCAAGCCTGAGGGGCACTAACTACTAACTAATGTTATGGCTTCAACAGGAGGAGGGTGGCAAGGTGACACGGGAACTGAAGCCAAGTGTGGGAGGAAAATGGTGGCGGAATGAGTGATGGGTGTGGTGCCACTGTGTGACAGCAGTGAGGAGAGTTCCAGAACAGGTGTGTAAAGGACTGAGGGGACGTGGGAGTGGGCGGCCTAAGTGACCCTGATGACTGTCCCTTCACCTCACATCATGGCCAACACTCTGTCATGTGCACTTCACTGCCTGGACATCCTTTGTGGAAACGCTGTGTGACGACAGTACAACAGTAGAGTGAGTGTTCTTCTCACAGCTGTAACAAAAATGTGTGCTCCTTATGCAACATGAGTTACATAAATACAAAGGCAGGATGAAGTGCTCAGACATTTTCAAACACACAGAGATGACAATAGACACGGAAGCAGAGACAGAAGCCTGAGAAGTGTACAGCATGTAAAACAACAGGACAAAACACATTTTTACTCACTGTACTGTACAATACTTCAATTGAGTTGGCTGCGCAAAAAGCTAGTTTGACACAGGCACTACTGTTCTGTAATACTATTTATCAGACGTTAGTTAAGGCCAGAGCTATATATTTAGAGAATTAGGCCAACGTTTAGAATGTTGAATACTGTTCTAATTCGAGACATTTAGTTATGTAGCATTGTTCCCTATGTAATGTTAAAGGGGAGAAAACATGGCTGCTATAGAATGTTGAAATGTGATGTAAATGCATCATAATGCAGAAACCGCATAAGCTCAACTCTCTAAATACACTACTCACGTTAAGGCACGCTAGGTGTTCTAAAGTGTACACCTCGTCAAATGAAGTGTTCCCTGTCAGGTGCTAGTCTATTACCTTTGCTCAATCTCACAGAGCACTCCAGGTGTCACAGACCTGTCTGTACCTCTTCTTTGCCCTCTCTGACCCCTACATCTGGTGCTTGTCTCAATCCAACAGGATGCTGTTTGTCTGTCTGTCTGCCATTCCAGACGGTCAATATGTCATTCCACACACTCTGAGCAACAGGTGATAACTCATCAAAATGATCCACTTTAATGGAGAGAGAGCACAGGAACTTCGGGGAGAAATTGAAAGGTGAAGTTCAGCTAAGAACTTGCCTGCGATTGACAACTGAGAATTAAGCAGTTACCTCAGTTGACCTGAGAAGTTGATAGCCTAGAAGCGAAATCCCAAATTTTCTGTTGAGGAAGATAAACAAAAATAAACTGCCCATCAGTCAGAGGCACATTAAGGGCAGCCTTTGTAGATTTAAAATAAAATAATAATTTCACCTTTATTTAACCAGGTAGGCCAGTTAAGAACAAGTTCTAATTTACAACTGCAACCTGGCCAAGATAAAGCAAAGCAGTGTGACAAAAAACAACAACACAGAGTTACACATAAAACAAAAGTACAGTCAATAACAATCGAAAAATCTAAATACAGTGTGTGCAATGTTTTGACTGGCTCAGTATTCAGACAAAAAAAAACTAACATAAATGACAAACCTCATTATCTTGCTCTCTCCACGCTCATTTTCGGCTATTGTGGAACAGAACACTGGAATATTAAATGCACTCACCTTCAGTCTCATGAAGGAACCGCTGTTGTCCACAACTGCCCACCAGCTCATACTTGCTTTTCTCCTCTGGCTGCAAGACACAGTACACAATAAGTAACATGCTTGTTTAGGAGGGGGGTGTTTACATCAAACGAAGTCAAGCCTGAGGCTGTAGTTAATTACAAAGAATTATATTTCAACAACAGACTAAAACCCAGACTTAAAGATAATCTCTACTCAACAGTTCACGGGAGTCACTCAAGTTAGATTTAGAATTGACTAATTGGAGTGTACTGAAATCTTACAGGCGTGTCTACTTAAGCTGAAAGTGGCATGTAGCTTGAAGTGTCTCTTGTTCTTATTGAGGCTTATTCATGCCTTTTCTTCTGAGACCATTGTTCTGGGGGTTTTGCTACAGTCTTTGGTGTGAAAACATGATGGAAAAGTGCAGCCTCAATGCTTCCTGTCAGATTGAAGCGTAAGAGATCCTGACTTAGGTAGTAAAGCTCTTACACAATGTGTTCTGTCTGTTCTGCTCCATAGCTGCCAAACAGTGTGTTACACTGACTTGCTTGGCACACCCACATAATCCTCCCCAAAATAACTGCCATTTTATTCTAATGAACTGTTCTTAAAGATGCACTCTCAAACTTTTGTATAATTTCAGACAGTAAATTTGAAAGTGGCTCTCACGAGCCAAAATGGGTCACTGTTTTTTTTTGTGTACTACATAAATACAACTGTGTACTACATAATACAACTGTGTACTACATAAATACAACTGTGTACTACATAAATACAACTGTGTACAACTGTGTACTACATAAATACAACTGTGTACTACATAAATACAACTGTGTACTACATAATACAACTGTGTACTACATAATACAACTGTGTACTACATAATACAACTGTGTACTACATAAATACAACCGTGTACTACATAAATACAACTGTGTACTACATAAATACAACTGTGTACTACATAATACAACTGTGTACTACATAATACAACTGTGTACTACATAAATACAACTGTGTACTACATAATACAACTGTGTACTACATAAATACAACTGTGTACTACATAATACAACTGTTAACTACATAATCCATTTTGTGTGATATGTTACAAATGTAGCAATTCGTATATCATACGAATTTTGCAATTCGTGCAATATGTTACACAATGAGGTGTTGGCTTTAGGGATGCTGGAGCGCGTGCTACGGGTGGGTGTTGCTATCGTGATCAATGAACTGAGATAAGGCAGAGTTTTACCTAGCATGGACTTGTAGATGACCTGGAGCCAGTGGGTCTGGCGACGAATATATAGCAAGGACCAGCCGACTAGAGCATACAGGTCGCAGTGTTGGTTGGTATAAGGAGCTTTAGTAACAAAATGGATGGACTGTGATAAACTTCATCCAGTTTGCTTAGTAGAGTATTGGAAGCTATTTTGTAGATGACATCGCCGAAGTCGAGGATCGGTAGGATAGTCAGTTTTACTAGGGTAAGTTTGGCGGCGTGAGTGAAGGAGGCTTTGTTGCTAAATACTAGGGTCACAAAGAAATGGCAGACTGCAAATGTTTGGATAAATTATGAAAAATATATAAACAACCCAAAGTGTTCTAAGTAACTATGCAATATCTTGTAATCTTTGCTGTTACTTTCTCAAAAAATTAAGTATTTCCCTTTTTTTCCATAGACATTTGGCCTCACAGGTGTTTCCTTTTAAGTTTGGACCATAGTAATAAAAACAATTGAAACATGTGAGTTTGATGATCGTAAGAGGAGTGAGGAATCCCATTCATAAACCTCCTACCTCTGAACTCTTCTCCAACGCCCAGCTATCCATGGTATCATACTCAACTTTGCTCCTCTCCTCCATACTTTTCAGCTTCTTGTCTGGTGGCAAGAGGAAAATAAAGTGTGTTTGAGATGTGCAACAACACACCAGACTCCTATTATACTGCAGTAAAGCCTGTGAGAAAAATATCCCTATATCAGGTTTTCCTTTTTGTCTACTATAGATGTAGGATCTTAATTTGAGCCAGTTTGCTACAGCTGGAAAATAATCCTGCAACATTTACATTTATTTACATTTTTGTAGGGGTTGATACATTTTTCGTAAGGGAAAATCAAGTCTGAAAATTCAAAGTGGAAATTACAATCTTCAGGAGCCTTTTTAAACCTCAAATGTACAACTTTTACACTACACTTTTTACATTTCCAAATGAAGATCCTACATCTGTACATGCTGTGTACTAATGCAGTCAAAGAAGTGGTGTCTCTTGGTGCCCAAACATGTAACCTGTCTGATCCTAGGATAAGAAACGACGATTGCAGGGGATTGATTAATCAACGTCTTACAAGACCGCAACATGTCAGAGGACAGGATATACTTTAGCATTACATTGTCTGGAGCTCCCTAGTGTGGTTGGGATAAGTGCTCTATTACTCATGGGGATGGCTCTGTTACGAGCACAGCAGCCAACACAGTGGCCCTGATGTCATTTCCAGTACAAATGGAAACCTCCACAAAACCACATTGTCTAAATAACAGTCAACGTAATGCTGTACAATCTGGGGTCATGCTGAACAAATATGACAATGGTCTATTTAGTCAGTCATTTTGTTGTTTACCATCACAGTAATGTCAAATTATATTGCTTCTTATACCATTCTGTTTCATCCTGAAGCAACTGGTTGAGATGCTCTGCATCTCTCCCATCTAAGCAGCTCAATCGCAAAATCAATGCAGCATGAAGAAACATAGAGAGGCATCGACAGCTTGACAAATCGCAGGAGAAATAGTCCAGGAAATACAGAAAAGAAAAGGTCTTAGTCAAGGAGAACAGGGAAAGAAGTGAATAAACAAGAGGGAGGAATCCATGAAGGAAGAGGCAGGCTTTGTCTGTTAGCATGGAGTTCAGTCAATAAAGAGTGGAGGAAATCGGAAGGGGAGCGCTCTCTTACCTTCAACGGAACTGAATGACCTTTCACCTCCACACATGGAAGGCCTCCATCTTGTAATTTAGGGTACAGCAGTTGCACTTCAATGGGCTTCTCTTCTTTAGGTGTTCCTTTACAGTCCACACCGTTCTCCAAGCAAGGCCCAGAGGGTAGTGGCTGTCCAAAACATACACCACTGTGGTGAATCTGACCAACCTATAGGACAACGCTGTTCCCGGGCAATGCTGGTGTCACCCTAGTGGGCGAATAGCACTCCTCCCCGTTCTTGCACTTGAAGCAGTTTTCGTAAAATGATAGTCCCCTTGTCTCCCCCCTTGTGGCCTTGTCAAGCCGAGTTCAGATCACACAAAGGTCTGCAGGTGGTAAGGTTTCTTGGGATGTAAGCTCACGTCCCAAAGCAGAGGCCGTTGACTCATACAGTTTCTGTGTGTTTGTCTTTTTACATGGTTCTCCGGTTGTGCCGCGGGAGCCTAATAGCTCAGCTGAGAGCTGCTGGTTCCTCATTCATACTCTTCAGCTTCTCAGAGCTGCGATTGGTCACTGAGGCAGGTGAGGGCGTGGTCTCGATAACCTCAGTCCAAAAGTTCTGTGCTTGCAGCTCAACGCATATCTAGTTATACAGGTTCTGCACATCGGTTTAATAATTCATGGGATTCATTAATAAGAACAAACTACTTATCTAAACATGCTGCAAAATAAACAAGTCTGAAAATAAATTCATGCTTGGACAGGGATATTAAAGGCATATAATAGCATCGGTGTGCATACACACGCACACAGCCAGTGGAACAGATTTACCTGGTATGGCTGGCATTGCCGAGCCCACTGTGTAGGAGAGCGGGTTCCCCTGTGAGAAAATAAGGAAAGAGAACATCTTCAATAATTCAGACTAGATGAAAAAGTTCCTTTCACACAATATTTTCTCTTTTTGTGCCAGCCTTTCAACTAATATAACTAGGGCATTGTCTTTATGTAAAAACATGAAAGCCACTATGGCTTGCTCACATAGAGTTACAATGACTTATTGAAACCTAAGGGCGCTTAATGGTCTTTGTTTTCCTAGCTGAGGTTGAGTATCACAACGATGTTGATAGATGTGCACTCACACAATGCTTTATCCAATAGGACTGGTGCTGGGCAGCTAACAGAGGAATTATTGTACTGTAAGGCTGGACCTTTACGGCACTCATAGGGAATATCTTTCAAAGTGACCGAAGACTACACTAAAGACAAGTCAGAGGAATCAACAGAACTATCCCTTTTTGTTTTCTACAAAGGTCATCAGAAATTAACCTTGATAAAGCAATATGGGATTATTAATATCTAAATGCACCACCAGCAGAGGGAGCTCTAGGTTTAAAAGATCAATAAAATCACATATTGTATATGGGGTAGAAAAAAACATGAACATCATTTGAAGTTGTTTCATCAGAGAGTGAAAACAGACTCCCTTTGATGAAAGAAGAGCAATTTGGTTTAAGATGTTAGACCATAATTCTATCCTCCTGATTCCTGCTTACTAGCAAAAACTAAAGAAGGAAGTAGCAGTGCTTCACTAAATGAGCTAAATGCCTTTTATGAGCTAAATGCCTTTTATGCTCGCATCGAGGCAAGCAACACTGAAGCATGCATGAGAGCACCAGCTGTTCCAGACGACTGTGTAATCATGCTCTCCGTAGCCGATGTGAGCAAGACCTTTAAACAGGTCAACATTCACAAGACCACGGGCCAGATGGATTACCAGGATGTGTACTCAAATCATGCGCGGATCAACTAGCAAGTGTCTTCACTGACATTTTCAACGCTGACCGAGTCTGTAATACCTACATGTTTCAAACAGACCATCATAGTCCCCGTGCCCAAGAAAGCGAAAGTAACCTGCTTAAATGATTACCGTCCTGTAGCACTCACGTTGGCAGCCATTAAGGGCTTTGAAAGGCTGGTCATGGCTCACCATTATCCCGGAAACACTACACCCATCCAATTTGCGTACTACCCCAACAGATACACAGATGATGCAATCGCAATCACACTCCACACTGTCCTTTTCCACCTGGACAAAAGGAAAACCTATGGGAGAATGCTGCAAATTGACTACAGCTCAACATTCAACGCCAAAGTACCCACAAAGCTCATCACTAAGCTAAGGACCCTGGGACTAAACAAATCCCTGTGCAACTGGATTCTGGACTTCCTGACGGGCTGCCCCCAGGTGGTAAGGGTAGGCAACAACATATCTGCCACACTGATCCTCAACACGCCCCTCAGGGGTGCGTGCTTAGTCCACCTCCTGTACTCCCTATTCACCCACGACTGCGTGGCCAAGCACAACTCCAAAATCATCATTAAGTTTGCTGACGACACAACAGTGGTAGGCCTCAGATCCTCAAAAAGTTATACAGCTGCACCATTGAGAGAATCCTGACCGGTTGCATCACTGCCTGGTATGGCAACTGCTTAGCATCTGACTGTAAGGCGCTACAGAGGGTAGTGCGTACGGCCCAGTACATCACTGGGGCCAAGCTTCCTGCCATCCAGGACCTATATACTAGTGTCAGAGGAAGCCCCAAAGAATTGTCAAAGACACCAGTCACCTAAGTCATAAACTGTTTTCTCTGCTACCTCAAAGCAAGCGGTACCGGAGAACCAAGTCTAGGACTAAAAGGCTCCTTAACAGCTTCTACCCCCGAGCCAGAAGATTGCAGATCAATTAATCAAATAGCCACCCGAACTATATACATTGACCCCCCCCTTTGTTTGTACATTGCTGCTACTCGCTGTTTATCATCTATGCATAGTCACTTTACAAATTACCTCGACTAACATGTACCCCCGCACATTGACTAGGTACTGGTGCCCCCTGTGCATAGCCTCGTTATTGTTATGTAATTTTTTTGTTATGTATGTCACTTTTTGATTTGATTAGATTGTTTTACTTTAGTTTATTTAGTAAATATTTTCTTAACTCTATTTCTTGAACTGCATTGGTTAAGGGCTTGTAAGTATGCATTTCACGGTAAGGTAAGGAATACCTGTTGTATTCGGCGCATGAGACAAATAACATGTATTTGATTTAATATAATCAAAAGCACTGCTTAATAAAATAGGTCTATTTTTTGATTAACAAAAAATCAGCTATTCTATTCGACTGACAATTCTTTTGAAAATATGTTTTATCTAATCAAGAGTCTCATGCTCTGTGTATGAATAATACCTCTTTCAAAGTATATAAGCATGCACTTTTACATTGTAAATCACTTGTAAATGAGATTATTCAAAGATCAAATTGAAGGGTTATCGTTTCTTGTGGTTCCATAACAAGCCAAGAAAGCGGAAGAAAACAAAGTTTGTAAAAAGAAAATAAGTAAAAATCAATTCCCTGCACTTGGATGACCTCAAAGTGAGAGAAGATGGTCAATACAGCAGTTTTTTTTATCTCAATATGAAATCATTTCTGGGTAACAATTAAGTACCTTAGTGTGATTGTTTTCAATTAAAACTGTCAAAAATAAACAAAAATAGCTTCTTAGCAAAGAGCAATTTCTCAAGCAAGAATTTTGCTTGTATTGTGTCTGGGAGTAGTCTAAATGGGTAGGGGAAAACTGAAAACTAGCTGTTATTGGCAGAACGGTTTGGTACCCTCTTTCTTATTGGTCTATTAACTAATTTACCGTCTGGTGATGTCACCAGGCAGGCTAAAACGCCATCCCACCAAAAACAAGCTGACATTTCACGTCTTCAAACAGCTCTTACATTAAATGCGTATTATCATCCAGGCTCATAGTGTGGAAATGTATATAAAACACAGGTAAATAACGTTTTTGACTACACTGGGCCTTTAAAAAGCCCAAGACAACCCAGAATGGTAGTACAAACTCAAGATGGAGGCCCATTTAGAAGAGCAGTAACTATTGTGACACAGATGCTCTTATAAACACACTTTCTACAGAGATGGGGGTGTTTAATTGACCATGAACAACATCTACACACAGAAGAGCATTTCCTGACCTTATTGAGTGAGAGGACAGCTGATATCTCAAATGCCTGGTAGAGTCAGTGATGGGGAAGCTACTCTGAAAATATAGTTTACCAAGCTACCTACTCCTTCACACTTTAAGAAGTTACGCTATACTAAATTACACTTAAGAAAAATATAGTTGACTAAAGTTACTTTGAAAAAGTAGTTTACTACATCCAAACTACTTTGTAAAAAATTATCATATCTAAATCTGAAATGTCATAGACTACAAATTGCAGGAACAGATTGCTCTGGAGTCAGATGTTAACAGAATGTGTGACTTTACCTATTAAACACAGAAAGTGAGAATTAGGCATACAAAAAGTGTTTCAAGTGACAAGTAGGCAGGTCTGATGTTGAAAAAGAAAGGAAATGAATGCCTATTTCACCTATGTATTATTTTCTTAGTAGTGTATAGTTCAGTAGTTTGCTAAACCGCTACATGGCTAAAAAGTTGTTAACTACTGAAAACACTACCAAGATTGGAATTTAGTTCAACTACCACCAAGCAACTGCAAAATGCAATTGAATTACTAGTTGAACTACATGTAGTTTACTGCTCCCCAACACTGAGTAGAGTGCAGACAGACAGGCAGACAGACAGGCAGCAAGATTATTAATGTTCCAACACCAATTGCTGTGAGATAGATTTCACACAAAGGGACGCATTGACAACTATAGCCGGCAACAGATGATACCAAGATGACAAGGGTTTACTCACAGTCGAACAAGCTGTTATAAAGTGAAGTCTAATCAAAAGCAGCTGACAGTATTTTTGTACTTTGGTAGTTGGTACTCATGAGAAAAACAAAGCAACTCTGAAGAAACTAAACATTTTGGCACATTCTGGCACATTTAGTCAATTTGATGATAATAAAAGTGAGACAGTCAATTGGATTAAGATAAACATGTTTTTCTTCTTTAACACTTTTCATTCATAGATTAATAAAAGTGACCAGGGGAGCATCTCAAATGTATTTCCTTGATTCCTTGTGTCCTCTCAAAACACATTGGAGTAGAGGATCCTAAGTTTCTCCAATAGGTTTTGAGAAGGAAGCGAGGAGAGAGGACACAAGGAATAAAGAAGATTCACCCCAGCTCTCTGTACCTTGAATCCTCCACAGGTGGGGCAGATAGTGAGGAGGGTTTTGGAGGCAGTGGGTTGGGAACTACTGCAGACCTGACAGGACTCTGGGTGTTGACTGTCACTAGGGGGCGCCACCCATCTTTTGCTCTCCTCAGAGTGGCTCTGCAGGAGCTCTGTGGTGGAGCGCCTGGCAACATTGTCCGAGAGACCCCCAAGAGGAGCATCTTTCCCCCCCTGTGATGACTCACATAATGGGGGTGAACTGGCCACCTGGTCCATAGGTGTTGTGGAGATATCCTGCCCCCTGGCCCCTCCTGTTACCCCCTGCAGTAGAGTTCGGGGGGTGTCATAGATGTACCTCAGTGAGGTGGGTACCTGGTACTCATGTCCTGGTGCATGGGGACAGGTACAGGGGGCCAGGTCTAGAGACAGGTGAGGGGGCAGGCTAAGCAGGGAGCCAAAGTCCAGGCTATCCACGTAGGAGGAGAAACTGCCAGAGTACGAGGAGTGGCTTCCTGTGGCGATGCCGCTGTCGGACGAGCTCTGGCGACCAATCTCCTGCAGCTGCCGGGACCGAGGGGTCTTGGCTACTACACGGGCTCCACCCACCTGGCTGGTGGATGGTTTCTCCCTGGCCTGTAACTGGCCAATGATGGTCTCTGTGCGGGTAGAGCTTGTTGTGACAGGCTCAGTCCAAATGGCCAGCCGGCTGCCGACGATGGAGTCTGATTGGCTGGTGTCGGAGGTGTGAGAGGAGCCTGATATGCTGCAGACGTCTCCCGCCACAGACAGACCATATGTGGAGGAAGCTGCCAAAACAACATAAGAAAACACATTATTTAGTCTTTAAAAACAAAACTATTACTTATATACCGTATCTACACAACACATTGAGGCACTACATCAATAAAACATATCAGATTATCCAAAATCATTTTCCTCAGTCAATTGTCTGACTGGTATTCACAGCCATAATACTCACAATAAATCAACAAAATAATAAATATGACCCTATAGAAACATACTTTTAGAAGGTTACTTTAAACCAACAAGCACCATTACTGGGAAATGCATAATTTTCCATGGATTAGTCATGGAGAATAATAACACTAACACTAGTACACGTTACATATGTTAGAGTGGCGGTACTTCCTGAAGTTTGTTTAAAGTGAAAGGAAGTGAGGTCTGTTTATGAAACTAAAGGTTGGTGTTTTCCTAGTGTTGTCGAGGGAAGATAAATGGTGGAGTGGCAGTGGAGGCTAGTGGAGATATTAAATTGGAGGACGGGCTCAACGTAATGGCTGGAAAAGAATAAACAAAGAGATACAGCACCTGTACTGCTCTGGTGAGACAGCATGTTGAGTCGTTTCTCCAACTCCTGGGCCTCATGGTTCACCCTCTTTTCAGAGTAGGCCTGGTTAGCGACAGCGTTGGTATCTGTCAGAGTGAAACACACAACAGTGTTCATTTTATTTTACCTCTATTTTACCAGGAGTCAACAGTCAACAACAATACGTAGTATCAATAACACACTAATACAATGATGAACTGAGCTGCAGGATAGGAACGAAACTGCTTAGGGCAGTCACCATGAGGCCGTTGGTGATTTTAAAACAATAGAGTTCAATGGCTTTGATGGGAGAAAATGAAGGATTAAGGAAAATATGCAAAACGTATCATCCCCAGCTTCCAATTAGCTCATTCATCCCCCATCCTCTCCCCTGTAACTATTCCCCAGGTCGTTGCTGCAAATGAGAATGTGTTCTCAGTCAACAAGTCACTAAAGTAATACTGCAAAAGAACACTGCTTTACACCAGACACTGGGAGAAGAATTCCCCTTTCAGCAGGACAATAACCTACAACACAAAGCCAAATCTACACTGGAGTTGCTTACCAAGAAGACAGTGAAAGTTCCTGAGTGGACAGTTTCGACTTAAATCTGTTTGCAAATCTATGGCAAGACTTGAAGATTGCTGTCTATCCATGATCCCCAACACTTTTACAGAGCTTGAAGAATTGTGAAAAGAATAATGGGCAAATATTGCACAGTCCAAGTGTGCAAAGCTCTTACGAGACTTACCCAAAAAGACTCACAGCTGTAACCACTGCCAAAATGTTTTGCACACCGTTGCAAAACATTTTAATACGGTGTGTCCTCTATCTGTGAGGGCGAGAACGCTAGGCCTTTAGAGGGCTAATAGAGAACAGAGTCACATGGGAACACCTTGCTGTTTATGCAACACTACATGTGTTTATTAATAGCACTGCTTGCCACGTGGCCTCTGTGGTACATGCAACGGATTGTTAATACTGGGGCCACGATCTTATATAAGTTACCTTAGTCCTAACCCAAGATCAGCTGTTATTGCTAAGTTACATTGATTTCCTGGTCAACCCATATTTTTGAAAGGGTGCTTCCCAAGGGTCATTGTCATTTTGGTTGTGCAAGAAGAGTGCAAAATGACATATATATGTCAAAGGACAACCACAAGAATTTCAATATGTTATCTAGCTGTTAATGAATGGACTGTAATAGCTGACATCTGCTTCAGCTTCTTGTTAACAACCGTGTTCCCTTGCACGAGAAGGGACAGTGGTGTTTACAGAAGAGTAAGGAGACTAGACACACAGATAGAGAGAGAGAGAGAGAGAGAGAGAGAGAGAGAGAGAGAGAGAGAGAGAGAGAGAGTGAGAGAGAGAGTATAATTACTCAAGAAATAGGGGAAGACAGAGGAAGGAACCGATTGAAGGGGAGAGAGGGAGAAAATAACACAACGAGATAGAGAACGGCAATGAGAGAGAGAGAGAGAGAGAGAGAGAGAGAGAGAGAGATAGAGAGAGAGGAACAGGGTGTATGTACACAGAGTGTGTGTGTGAGAGAGAGGCACCGAGTGTGTGATGGTGGGGGGGTACAGGGGACACTGGAATCATGGGGATGAGGTTACACACATGCTCAGAGTGATTAGCAGGGTTTGGTGCGCTCTGTTTGTGTGAACTGTGACTTTGACCCCCCCGCTTTCCCTCTGACATCGTCTCCTGTATTTATTCTACTACGCACTACAATAATAGAAAATTAGTTCAAGGCCTGATTGGGCGAGGGGGATGTGTGAACCCAGGAATACCCACACGGCAAATTGACCAGTGTTACCTAGTGTTGATTTTCCAGTGTAACATTTCTAGTGTTAATTCAGCTGTTTAGTGTTAAAGTGTTAAGTGTTAAATTAGCACTGATTGGTGTAAAATAATCTCAGGGTTGGTGATAATAACCAGTGTTAAACCAAAACCACACCCCTCATTAACATATTTCCCATTATGTTTATTTCAGTGTCTATGTTTTGTATGTATATTGATTGACTAAATACATTTTATGCTAGTCAAATATAAATAACATAAATTCTTCTAAACTAATCCAATCTGTTACTTGGACTTATTGCACCTGATAATGAAATGATTGTTCCAGTTAAGATGTTTTAGGTAGTCTAAAATCTTAGTCATCCCAACCCGGAAATCATTCCGAATGTTGCGGGTGAATAAAAATTCCAAATGTTGGATATTCCCACTCTGGCTTTATTCCAACAGAAATCATACATCACTTTCCAAGCCAGCATAATGTGACTTGCAGGCCTGATGTTGCCTGTAAACCATGAGTTTCAGGCCACTGTGTTAGATTGAAACTAGGCTCTCAAAATAAGGCCTTAAGAAATATGTGTTGTATTGTGTTAAATAATTGAATTTGAATGATAACATATTTGTTTAGGATTTCACTTGGTGAAGGCCACAGGACTGAACATGGATGAATATAACAACCAGGTACAGTATCTGTCACTAAAAAAACAGTCATGGGTGGTAACTCTACTATTCACTTGAAAGGCAAGACACTGGGAAATATGCAAATAAGGCTTTACACTAAGCAGTGTGTTGATTTAACACTGAAAATTGTGGACCCTTATAGACACTGGACCAGTGTTGAATGTAAGACTCTCAGTGTTGATTTAACACTGGAGAATTTGCCACAGCTGCAGCGCACACCCTAACCTCTACCGTACCTCTCTCACGATGTGACAGAGCATTCAGAGGTGACTGGATTTAATTTGTTGCTATAGTTACCGTTAATACAGTGGTTATCCTATTACATATGTATCAGGTGGCCCCATTCTATATGCTGCTTATGGTACAGTTAGTTCAGTGGTTATCTTATTATATTCACTAATATTACAGTCTGTACCCAGCTAATCCAATTATGTATAAAACAGCTGTCAGTCATCATTCTGTTGGATCAGAGTACATTGCATGGAATCCATGGGACTCAATGTAACATGCTCTGGAAGTGGCTGCATTCCAGAAAGCACATGGGGTGGACCCCTTTTATAGAGAGGATAAATCCCCCTCGAAGTATGTCTCGAATAACACTTGTTTTGATTAAGACGGTAAGTGTTTGATTTAAGTGTTTGCCAACTTAGAAGGCGAAAAGGCAATGGATACTCTACCTCTATATACCTTATCTCAGAATGACCCCAATGGATACATTTCATCCATCCCCATTTAAATTGGACAGAAATTTGATAAAAAATACCCCCCGCTGCCATATGTCCTGTACGCCACCCTGGTCGATCTGTGCTTGTTTAGGCAAGCCGTATATCTAGCCGTGAAAACCTTCATACCTACGCATCAGTAAACACCTTTGGTACTGACCTGGCAGGACTGGCCGAAGTCCAAAAGGGCCTCTGCTGGGGGAGATGCCTCTGACGATGCAGTCGAACAGAAAGCTGATCTGCTCCCCCTCCATGGATGATAGGAAGAAGACGCCAGCCCCTGTAGAAAACACACATAGCCCGACGGCTTAATGTCACATTCCACTCTTTAGATTATGTTGAATGTTTCACTACACCCGTCTGGGTCAATTAAATCAACCAGACAATTGTTGTCCATTTCAACTTAGCCAGAGAGTGAAATAAGAGCAACCTTGAACTTTCATAGATATTTAAAAAAAACGCTGAAGTTAGATGACGTTAACCGAACTACATTCTAAAATATGTACATAAGCTACAGCTAAATAAAGCCTCACACAACACAAATTAACTGTAAAAATGTCAATCTCTGATATACAGCTCCGGTCACTCAAAATGTCCAATTCAAAGCGTAAAGTTGGTATAGGTTGAGAGGGTGTTAGGGTTAATGGGGTCAGGAGTTTTGCCTTCTCCACTAACAACCAAGGCTGCTAACCATCACCCCCAAGCCTTAGACACGAGGGAGGTCACCAAGAGGGTCCTTCTGTCACTTGGTCCTGAGACCACCCACCACAGAGCTGGCCCCCATCACATTCTTTAGATGCCAGAGGTCAGAGGTTAGCAGCTAAGACCACTCAGACGTCTACACTGAGGGGGACTCAAGAAGCATGTTACAACATCTCCTGTCTGCAGTCATCTGTTGTCGTCTATCATCCTGTTCTGAGTAAAATGGCTAATTCACGAGGTTAATTAACAATCTGACTTGAGAATCATTTACAGTATTCATGGATTCTCAATAGCTGCAATGTCTACTACCGCACCTATGTATTGATTTATGTCAGTACTTGGGTGGAAAGTAATCCATCATTGTTCACCTGAATTATGAGTGGTGCTTTGAAGACAACGCAAGGCTCTGGCTACAACAACAACAAGCAACAAGTGAAATAACATACTTCCTGAACGATGACGTCATGAAAAGGCTTCAACAAAGTTAAGCAGCACATCTTGCACACTCCCCACCCTAACGTAATGAACCCCTCCACTTCTGCCTTATAGAGTCCGAATCATAGGACATAACCAAGGCTCAGCCATTTGCTGGGGGGACAGGGTTTTAGACTGGCATGTAAGTAAACTCTAAGCTCTGTGGTGAAGCAGTGCGAGTCAATTTTGGGTCTCTTATTTTTACCCAGGATCAGTAGCAGTTGACAGTCGTCCAAGCAGCGGCCAGGGTTTGGGAGTAACATATTACGTTTTTTTTTCAACTGTAATCTGTTACATTACCAGCAAAAATATTGTAATCAGATTACAGATCCTTTTGAAAAACTTGATTACTTTTAAATTCAGAAAGGATGTTTGCCCCCCCAAAATGTGACACCTTTCTGCTTTCTCAGTGACATTCAAATATGCATTGAAAAAAGTTGCAAGGAGTGAGACATGATGTCCCAGATGTGCTCAATTGGATTCAGGTCTGGGGAACGGGCGGGCCAGTCCATAGCATCAACGCCAAACTCTTGCAGGAACTTCTGACACACTCCAGCCACATGAGGTCTAGCATTGTCTTGCATTAGGAGGAACCTAGGGCCAACCGCACCAGCATATTGCCTCACAAGGGGTCTGAGGATCTCATCTCGGTACCTAATGGCAGTCAGGCTACCTCTGGCGAGCACATGGAGGGCTGTGCGGTCCCCCAAAGAAATGCCACCCCACACCATGACTGACCCACCGCCAAACCGGTCATGCTGGAGGATGTTGCAGGCAGCAGAACGTTCTCCACGGCGTCTCCAGACTGTCACGTCTGTCACATGTGCTCAGTGTGAACCTGCTTTCATCTGTGAAGAGCACAGGGCACCAGTTGCGAATTTGCCAATCTTGGTGTTCTCTGGCAAATGCCAAACGTCCTGCACGGTGTTGGGCTGTAAGCACAACCCCCACCTGTGGACGTCGGGCCCTCATACCACCCTCATGGAGTCGGTTTCTGACTGTTTGAGCAGACACATGCACACTTGTGGCCTGCTGGAGGTCATTTTGTAGGGCTCTGGCAGTGCTCCTCCTGCTCCTCCTTGCACAAAGGCGGAGGTAGCGGTCCTGCTGCTGGGTTGTTGCCCTCCTACGGCCTCCTCCACGTCTCCTGATGTACTGGCCTGTCTCCTGGTAGCGCCTCCATGCTCTGGACACTACGCTGACAGACACAGCAAACCTTCTTGCCACAGCTCGCATTGATGTGCTATCCTGGATGAGCTGCACTACCTGAGCCGCTTGTGTGGGTTGTAGACTGTCTCATGCTACGACTAGAGTGAAAGCACTGCCAGCATTCGAAAGTGACCAAAACATCAGCCAGGAAGCATAGGAACTGAGAAGTGGTCTGTGGTAACCACCTGCAAAACCACTCCTTTATTGGGGGTGTCTTGCTAATTGCCTATCATTTCCACCTGTTGTCTATTCCATTTGCACAACAGCATGTGAAATGTATTGTCAATCAGTGTTGCTTCCTAAGTGGACAGTTTGATTTCACAGAAGTGTGATTGACTTGGAGTTACATTGTGTTGTTTAAGTGTTCCCTTTATTTTTTTGAGCAGTGTATATATTGGCCTAACGGACACATGCTCAAACTTGGACACTTTTGATAGACTCACCTACATTAAAGTAAACAACAGGCCAATAGCAAATGCATCCAATGGAATACATTTTTCAGGCAGAACTGGGTGATTTCCGCTAGATGGGCCAAGTCAAAATTTGGGGTTAGGTGGGGGCAGGAAGTCCTGTACAAACACAAACTCACTTCCTTCACAACAGCTCTGCGCTGCCCTGCGAAGCGCAATAAGTATGAATGCCCTGACTTCTGCAGATGCTGTATCACTGTAGATACTGCACGGCCAATGTAGACGTCGGATTGACCATGCAGCGGCGTTTAAGAGGAAAGTAAAAGTAACTGAAAGAAATTCCGATTACGTTACTGAGTTTGGGTAATCCAAAAGGTATGTTAGTAGGTATGTTACTGATTACAATTTTGGACAGGAAACTAGTAACTAACAGATTACATGTAAAAAGTAACCTGGCCGACCCAGGCAGCGGCCATTAACTGACACCAGCAGCAGTAGATGAAAGCACTGAATGCCCATTAAGTAACTCGTAACTGTAAAGGATTACATTTAGAAAGGAACCTACCCAACACTGAATGAGCACTGAGTAACAAGTAACTGTAACAGGTTAGATTTAGAAAGAAACTACCCAGCACTGAATGAGCAGTGAATCATATAGGAACACACTTATTCATGTATATCTGCGTTCAGACGGCCTTGTCCCTGCTCTTTAAAATCATTATAAAAGCCCTGTATTCCTCAGTGAAAGTAGCCTTCGTTTTGAGGTCTCTTTGGTAAGCTGCTGTCCAGTGCAGACTGTCTGTAGACTGGTCTGGACAGACTGGTCTGGTCTACAGACTTTGAACAGACATTAGCTTCCAGCTACATAAAAAGCAGTAAGAATATTTCCTCTCTCGTTATACTGTAGCTTTGTTATCCATCCCCTTTCCCATTGTCATAACATCTCAGTTTTGATATTTGACAATCCCTGGGAGTTGTTTTAGACCGACTTTGAGCCTGGCCTTAGAGATAGTCTACATGGGAAAGACTGAAGAGGCCAGTTCACCACCAGACACCATGCAGCAACGTTACCCCCCAGCCAGAGGTCCAGTAACACTGTCGCCCCACTTCTCCATCTGCTGTGGATAAACTGTGCTGCGACAACGTATCTCTGGAATGCATGCCCTTCGCGACACTTAAACATTCAGATGCGCCCATGTATAGATCCCGTGTACACACACACACACACACACACACACATTTTTCCCGTCTTTGAAAAAGGGATGTTCTTCCCTTTTATTTATGATGCATGGATTGGAAAACTCACCCAGAATGTGACCTTCGCGATATTAAGTTGCGCCTCTAGCCGAAGATTGAATAGAGCTAAATGAATCATGGATCACATACTGGAGTCTCCTGTTTCCAGTTCATCGTGTGTATTAATATTACTCTGATGTCTTCAGCTATGCGGCGTACTTTGCGTTCCTGTCTGTGTCCACTACAGGTGTTGACACGCGTCCTTTCCACCTTTAACGGTTTAGAGTCTATTCCAGAATGTAAACTGCAAAATACCATATCACAATCACATACACATGTTACGGCCATGGAAATAAACTTAACGGGCTCTCTGCTCAAGTATGACTTCATTGACTTTATATTTAGAGATTAAGTTTTGCTGGACCAAGGCTAAATGAGATTGGATTTCTATTCAAAGCTTGCATGCTTTGTGAAACAAAATCGGCCATGACAACAAGTACTTTATTTTATGTTGTCTACCCAAGTTACAAAAGCAGATGTTTATACGTCTGATCCATCTTGTCTGACGACTCAATCTGAATTCTTCCGCTGTTCTATGTTCACTACATACTTCAGTCTGAGACTACCATCGTTGAAGTCGTTTGTGGTGAAGTCCAAATGAGAAGTCATCAGCGATTGGATCATCTCTAACCAATCAGAATATCAAAGCCAAAGATGCATTTTCAAATGCCGCTTTACCCACGTGTGTTCTTGCCCACCCAACCCATCGATTTTTGGGACCAATCAAACAGTCTAGAATGGATTTCCATCCTAGAAATCATCGGTTCCCGACTCCTTGCGAAAAGAAACTAACCTACAAAGAGCTATTTTTATGATTCTGTGTCTCGTCAAACACCATTGAGCATATTTAATGTAAGTCTGGCCCCAAGGATGAGTCATAAAAATTAAGAAAAATCCAGCAACTCTGTTTACCACTCTCAGTAGTCATAGTCCCGACACTAATGTTCTCTGCCTGAATGATGCCATTTGGCACGCTGTTCCTACAGGGTAGATGACTCAGAGAGAAAAAAAACTGGAAAATGTAATGATCTAAATCCACTGAATGCCAAACTCATCTTTCATGCTCTCAGTGATGAGATAAATCCCAGAAACATGTCAATTAGATCAACTTGTGGAGTGATACAAGCGACTGAAAGCACATGCCAACATACGCTCCATGTGAACATGAAACACATTTTGTAAACAGTGGTACCGAAGTCTAGTAACCAAAGTAAGTGAACAATAAAACTTGACAAAAGCTTGGATATGTCGTTTGAATGAACTTCTGTAATTGTCCACTCAATAAAATCAAGTTTAGTCCCAAAGGTCACCATAAATAATAGCCATTATATACAGGTAACTGCCAAAATAAAGGAATCACTTGAGTAAATGAGGGATACAAAGTATATTGAAAGCAGATACTGCCACACAGGTGTGGTTTCTGAGTATATTAAGCAATTAACATCCCACCATGCTTAGGGTCATGTATAAAAAGTGTTTCCCACCACCATCGACAAAACACCAAGTTATGGAATTTCTCATGGAAGAAAGGTGTCACATCCCTCCAATAATGTTCCAGACACTTGTAGTATCTATGTCAAGGCGCATTGAAGCTTTCCTGGCGGCTCGTAATGGCCAAATGCCCTATTAAGACACTTAAATGTTGGTGTTTCCTTTATTTTGGCAGTTACCTGTATAACACACAGAAAATTCCTTAATGCCACATTCACCTTGAATTTGAGTCTGTCAAAGATCAACTGTGGGGTCTGATTTCCTGTTGTTATGTACTGTATTGGATTAGTATTCCTATGACCAAGCAGAAACAGACGTTTTATTAGTTCCATGATACTTAATCAGATCATATGGTCCAAGACAGTCCAAGACTAATCTTATAGGCCATTGGGCTTAGATTTAAAGGATCCATCTGCTAAAGCCTAATGTCAAACTGGAAATCTCCAATGACAATGCCATTCTTCTTTTTCGTGACACAATATGAGAGCACAATGGTTAGTAGCTGTAGCACAACAACAACAGCAACATCAATCAACTCACAGTAGCCGCATCGCGTCCCCCCCTCAAAGACGAAGCCGTTTGGTACAGGCCCATATCTGCGCAGGTCTGGAAGGTTCCACTGGCCGATGATAATGGGGAAAATGTCCCTGACCAGGACCAATAGGTTGTTACACAAGTGAAGGGTCGCAGGCCCGCTCTCCAACATGGTGCCTGGTAAGATACCAACGCTAAACCTGTGGACTAGACAGAGAAGAAGAGAAGTTGAAAACCAGTTAACCTGTTAGAGCTCTAGGGGCGCTATTTCATTTTTGGATAAAAAACGTTCCCGTTTTAAGCGCGATATTTTGTCACGAAAAGATGCTTGACTATGCATATTCTTGACAGTTTTGGAAAGAAAACACTCTGAAGTTTCAGAATCTGCAAAGATTTTGTCTGTAAGTGCCCCAGAACTCATTCTACAGGCAAAACCAAGATGATGCATCACCCAGGAATTAGCAGAATTTCTGAAGCTCTGTTTTCCATTCTCTCCTTATATGGCTGTGATTGCGCAACGAATGAGCCTACACTTTCTGGGTTCGCCCAAGGTCTTAGCAGCATTGTGACGTATTTGTAGGCATATCATTGGAAGATTGACCATAAGAGACTACATTTTCCAAGTGTCCGCCTGGTGTCCTGCGTCGAATTCGGTGCGCAATTGCCAGCTGCTTCTACTTTACCATTTGATTCAGGGGAGAAAGCATGTGTCCAAGAACGATGTATCAATGAAGAGATATGTGAAAAACACCTTGATGATTGATTCTAAACAACGTTTGCCATGTTTTCAGTCGATATTATGGAGTTAATTTGGAAAAAAGTTCGCGTTTTGAGGACTGAATTTTCAGATTTTTTTGGTAGCCAAATGTGATGTATAAAACGGAGCTATTTCTAATACACAAGGAATCTTTTTGGAAAAACTGAGCATCTGCTATCTAACTGAGAGTATCCTCATTGAAAACATCAGAAGTTCTTCAAAGGTAAATGATTTTATTTGAAGGCTTTTATGTTTTTGTTAATGTTGCGTGCTGGATGCTAACGCTAATGCTAACGCTAAATGCTAACGCGAAATGCTAACGCTAGCTAGCTACTTTTACACAAATGATTGTTTTCCTATGGTTGAGAAGCATATTTTGAAAATCTGAGATGACAGTGTTGTTTACAAAAGGCTAAGCTTGAGAGATGGCATATTTATTTCATTTCATTTGCGATTTTCATAAATAGTTAACGTTGTGTTATGCTAATGAGCTTGCTGATAGATTTACACAATCCTGGATACAGGGGTTTTTTCATAGCTAAACGTGACGCAGAAAACGGAGCGATTTGTCCTAAACAAATAATCTTTCAGGAAAAACTGAACATTTGCTATCTGAGAGTCTCCTCATTGAAAACATCTGAAGTTCTTCAAAGGTAAATGATTTTATTTGAATGCTTTTCTGTTTTTTTGTGTAAATGTTGCCAGCTGAATGCTAATGCTAAATGCTACGTTAGCCATCAATACTGTTACACAAATGCTTGTTTTGCAATGGTTGAGAAGCATATTTTGAAAATCTGAGATGACAGTGTTGTTAACAAAAGGCTAAGCTTGAGAGCTAGCATATTTATTTCATTTCATTTGCGATTTTCATGAATAGTTAACGTTGCGTTATGGTAATGAGCTTGAGTCTGTATTCACGATCCCGGATCCGGGATGGGGAGATCAGAAAGGTTAAACAAAATACAATAAAAACAAATTATTGTTTTAATATAAACACATCTCTACCTCGACACAAACAATTGTTTAAGTGGTACCCAATAACTGAAAAAGGGAAAGAAATAACAATTTCATCCTAAACATTATTGCTCCAGTATGGCTTTGATATAACTGTATAGTAAAAAAGAAAGGAAAACAGCGGAGTGGATTGAGAGTGAGATCGGTAAGCAGAACAGAGTAGAGCTCAGATCTGAAGCCCAAATGTAATCAATCAGAGCTTGTCACAAACACCAATGTATTTGACTCAATATTTTTGCTAATGAGCAACACAAGACGAACAGCAGGCCTGGTCAGGGTAGGAACCTGTGATGTCTGTTTATCTGCTTTATAAATGTTTTAAGTGTGTGTGTGTAGACTTTTGGGTGTTTTGTGTATGTGAATTGTAAGTGCTTGAGAAACAGTGTGTGAGTATGTGTACAAGTGGGAGTTCCTCGATACCAAACAGGAACTACATTAAAATACATGAGTGATATCAGTGAGTAAACTCTGTTAGAAGAGAGATTGATGGCGCCAAAGATGAGAAAATGTCAGCCAGTCCCGGCGTGTCATCGCTCAGTTTGAGAAAGATTCATGGGGTGTCACAAATCACAACAAAAGCACTGGCACACAACGGCCCTCAGCCACAGGCTGGCAGGTGACATTTCTGCGTGCCTGGCCACAAGTCAGCAAGACGGTGGGCTGAGCACACCCCCAATCACATGGACAGGGCTGTAGTGGAGCGGTCGAGAGCTTCAAGTCCCTCGTGTCCACATCACTAAGGATCTATCATGGTCTACACACACCGACACAGTTGTGAATAGGGCACGACAACGCCACTTCCCCCTCAGGAGGCTGAAAAGATTTGTCATGGGCCCTCAAATCCTCAAAAAGTTATACAGCTGCACCATTGAGAGCATCTTGACTGGCTGCATCACTGCTTGGTATGGCAAATGCTTGGCCATAGACTGTTCTCCATTCTACCGCACGGCAAGCGGTATCGATGCACAAAGTCTGGAACCAACAGGACCCTGAACAGCTTCCACCCCCAAGCTAGTTAGTTAAATAGTTAACCTAATAGCTACCCGGACTATCTGTATTGATCCTTTTTGCACAAATGTTTTTTACCCATCATATACACATACTGTTCATTATCTGTCACTTCATAATTTATTTTATTGACATCTGTGGCATTCTATTGTGACAAAACTGCACATTTAAGAGTGGCCTTTTATTGTCCCCAGCACAAGGTGAACCTGTGTAATGATCATTCTGTTTAATCAGCTTCTTGATACAATGTATATTCAAAAGTATGTGGACACCACTTCAAATTAGTGGATTTGGCTATTTCAGCCACGTCTGTTGCTGACAGACTAGCACCCAGCCATGCAATCTCCACAGACAAACATTGGCAGTAGAATGCCTTACTGAAGAGCTCAGTGACTTTCAATGTGGCACCGCCATAAGATGCCATCTTTCCAATAAGCCAGTTCATCAAATTTCTGCCCTGCTAAAGCTGCCCCGGTAAACTGTAAGTGCTGTTATTGTGAAGTGCAAATGTCTACGAGCAACATCGTCCCCGCCACGAAGTGGTAAGCCATACAAACTCACAGAACGATATCCTGGTAAAATGTGATTGTATTGAACAGGGCTACTGACAGAAAGTATGGACTTGTTTCTGGACATGGTGGCCAGCTACAATACAGGTTTTGCCCTAATAGAGGAATAAAGGTCTCTGGGGATGTTTTTTGTGGTTCAGGCTAGGCCCCTTAGTTCCAGTGAAGGGAAATCTTAACGTTACAGCACATAATTACATTCTAGACGATTCTGTGCTTCTAACTTTGTTGCAACAGTTTGGTCATGTAGTGTATCTACCTCAATTACCTCGTACGCCTGCACATCGACTCGGTACTGGTACCCCATGTATACAAGTTGTCATTACTCATTGTGTATTTTATTATTGCATGTGTTACTTTCTATTTTTTCTATATTTTCTTTCTCTCTGCATTGCTGGGAAGGGCCTGTAAAATAAGCATTTCACTGTTAGTCTACACCTGTTGTTTACAAAGCATTTGAAGAATAAAATTACATTTGATTTGATTTGACACTTCACACCAGAGCACGACAATTACCACACTCACTCACAAACACACAGTGGAACACACACACACTGGCATTTACATTGCACACACACACACACAAGCACACAGGGCAGCTGCAATATGTACGCCTGACCATTCCAATTACACTCCACACAATAGATCCAATACATCAGATTTTTTTACACTCATTTGTTCCACAACACAATTCAACTGGACTCTGTGGAGTCAATAAGAGTTCTACAAAATATAAATTGCCTTATTAAACTTCTACACCAAAATCAGAGCATAAAAATGTCAAAACACATTAATGAATACATATTTCCGGATGTTGACAGGGATATGAGTAGATACAACCAGTTATACCCCATTCCATGCTCAATCAGTCATCAAACTGACATCTGAAACACCTTACTGTTTACTTTGAAATTATTTGGTTTGATGCACATGTTATGTAAATTCATATTGCACAACACTCGGGTCACCCAGAAGAGCACGTCATCGGTGAACACTGTCAACAAGGACCTACCCGTAAGACTGCCTGTTGCCTAGGATGTAGTGTAGCAGATACCAATGTGCCAAGTCCAGCTAAAAACACGCTGATTTGACTCAACACCTAACGGAGTTATATACATTACATACTACCTACATGGGCCCTCTGCAATAACCATCATGCTGAAGGGGACATGGATGTCCGAGGCTAAAATCTACTACTTATTACTTCACAAACTAATCCACATAGTACAAATATCGGGCACAAACAATGACTACCATAAACCAGTGCATCTCCCACCTTCCCCCAGACTGTAGCGGATGCGGATGTCCCAGGCCAGCAGAGCCTCCTTTCCGTCGAAGCCCAGCATGACAACCTGGCCCAGGCAGATGATGACCAGCGTGTAGCCCACCCCCTCATAGGAGAGACCTATCTCCAGACCACAGATGTCCTCCAAGGTGACACTGACCCTCTCCCGGTGGCCCTGGGCTTTATCCGACTTGTCTTTGTAGACCAGAAGTACCAAGCAGTCTGGGAAAATTGGGAGAGAAGAGAGAACATAAGGAAAAACTTAAGTTTCACAAAATGATGATCTATAAAATTGGTGATCTATAACATTTGTATTCTACAACATAAAGGGTCAGTTTCCTGGACAGACTAAGATTATTCTTGGACTAAAAAGTGTGTTCAAAGGAAATATCCTTTGAAAGTGCTTTTTAGTCCAGGACTATGCTTAATCTGTGTCCAGGAACCTGGCCCACAATGTTTAGTCTTAAAGCAGTCTTAGTTGTTAGTGAATGTAGAGGCTAGGTATGAGGAAGTTAATTACAGCCAGGAAACGTTGTTATGCATTGAGTTATCATTGTATTGAGAAGCCTTCCAGTGAATAGGGTGGAGTGATAATCAATTTGAGATTTTTATTGTATTGTACTGCATTGTATTGTACTGTACTGTATTGTACTGCATTGTATTGTATTCAAATATATTTTATTGTATTGTACTGTACTGTATTATATTAAACTGCATTGTGTTGTTTTGTACTATGTTATAATAAATTGTATTGTAATTTATTGTAATGTATTATTTTATTGTATTGTATTATGTTATATTTTATTATATTGTAATGTACTGTAATGTATTATATTGTACTTTATTAAATAGTATCATATTGTATTGTAATGTATTGTAATGTAATGTATTGTATTGTACTGTATTATATAGAATTATATTTTATTATAATGTAATTACAATTACATTATGTTATGTTATTGTATTGCATTATGTTGTATTGTATTGTAATGTATTGTAATGTACTGCATTGTATTGTATTGTCAGTTCTGAGGTGGGAGGATGAAATAGGGGAAGAAGAAAGACCGTTAGAAAATGTGAGTTTTGTACTCGACTTCAGTACATCCTTACTGTCTAGGGAAGAATACGAGTTAAATAAATGGACCATATTGTCTGGCCTGCTTCGAAAATGTCAAAAGGACTCTGACGTCCAATATTATCCTGAAAGGCTACACTCAACACAATGATAAGTCAATCAGCGACTTTTGCACTTTGAGTAAACCTGTTGACAGCACCTGACACTTGTAAGACATGGCCAGAACCCATAATATGCCAGGCCTACTGTAAGTACCAGTACCTCTTGACATAGTATGAAAGGCAGGGGGAATGGTTATCTTGGGTGCGTGGCTTTACTGTGACCGTACAGGCATTTGGTGAAAACAGACAGTAGTTGGTCCACAGAAGTTGGTCCACAGTAGTTGGCCAGTGCTCCTCGCTACTGACAACACATGATATCCCACAATAACATTGTGAGTGCATTTACTGTTAGATCTGAACCACAGAAGGTTGGTGGCACCTTAATTGGGGAGGATGGACTCATAGTAATGGTTGGAGCGAAATGGGTGGAATGGTATCAAATACATCAAACACATGGTTTCCTTGTATAGCACACTAAAGGTAAGCACTTCCAATCAGAAGACTATAGTTTAAATTCTTAATAACTACAGACACATTTGACATAGAACTTAATTTTCTACACTGTAATTACAGCGTAATGGCCGGATATAAGCCAGTTATAAACACACATACAGCAGCGGTCTCTTTAAATGTAGCCTAGCACCAGAACACATTCACTTTAATACGGGGCCAGCCAAAGTTTGAAGGAGCAACCCAAAATTCGAAACTATCAGCACGGTAGCCTATGCATGGGAAAATATTGAATTCCATGGCATGCAGTAATGCAACCTTGTTGCTTTTTTGGGGATGTTTAGTAGGCTAAATGACAAGTAGAAAGTTATTTATCGATTTACTACGGTAGTAAATAGACCACAAGCAGTAAACTTTCGAATTGAATTGTAGGCCCATTAAATGACCATATAATATACATTTAACAAAGAAAAACAAAGTAAAGTTATGCGCTGATGTTTTTCTAACAACGTATGTTACGCGCCATCGAATAAAGAACAGTGAGAGACGTACCTGCTACGGGCGATGGCTTGCGGAGTGCGACCCACCTATCCTTCCACTGAAAGAGACAACCGTACGAAACAGAGGCAACCGTTAAAATATTATATAACTTTGAATCACATTCAAATTCACTGAATTAATTTGTTTTGTAAACACCTTTTTTCCATCTCTGAATTTGACATATCCCTCCACGACCACTGAATCCGTCATCTTCAGTCATGGTTCCAAACCAAACAGCTGCGGTGTCGCTGTCCGGTGCCCGAATGAGAGGTCATTTTCAAAATAGCTTTAGCCTACTGCTGAGGGGCACACACTCCTTGTACACGCGCTTTGTGCACGCCCATCCGACACCAACACAAACACACAGAACCGCACCCTCCCAAACTTACAGAATTTTCCAGGTGATTTTTCAACAGGTGATTTTTCAACAGGTGATATTAATCAAAATACACTGCTCAAAAAAATAAAGGGAACCCTAAAATAACACATCCGACATCTGAATGAATGAAATATTCTTATTAAATACGTTTTTCTTTACATAGTTGAATGTGCTGACAACAAAATCACACTAAAATTATCAATGGAAATCAAATGTATCAACCCATGGAGGTCTGGTTTTGGAGTCACACTCAAAATTAAAGTGGAAAACCACACTAAAGGCTGATCCAACTTTGATGTAATGTCCTTAAAACAAGTCAAAATGAGGCTCAGTAGTGTGTGTGGCCTCCACGTGCCTGTATGACCTCCCTAAAACGCCTGGGCATGCTCCTGATGAGGTGGCAGATGGTCTTCTGAGGGATCTCCTCCCAGATCTGGACTAAAGCATCCGCCAACTCCTGGACAGTCTGTGGTGCAACGTGGCGTTGGTGGATGGAGCGAGACAGGATGTCCCAGATGTGCTCAATTGGATTCAGGTCTGGGGAACGGGCGGGCCAGTCCATAGCATCAATGCCTTCCTCTTGCAGGAACTGCTGACACACTTCAGCCACATGAGGTCTAGCATTGTCTTGCATTAGGAGGAACCAAGGGCCAACCGCACCAGCATATGGTCTCACAAGGGGTCTGAGGATCTCATCTCGGTACCTAATGGCAGTCAGGCTACCTCTGGCGAGCACATGGAGGGCTGTGCGGCCCCCCAAAGAAATGCCACCCCACACCATGACTGACCCACCGCAAACCGGTCATGCTGGAGGATGTTGCAGGCAGCAGAATTTGCCAATCTTGGTGTTCTCTGGCAAATACCAAACGTCCTGCACGGTGTTGGGCTGTAAGCACAACCCCCACCTGTGGACGTCGGGCCCTCATGCCACCCTCATGGAGTCTGTTTCTAACCGTTTGAGCAGACACATGAACATTTGTGGCCTGCTGGAGGTCATTTTGTAGGGCTCCTGCAGTGCTCCTCCTGCTCCTCCTTGCACAAAGGCGGAGGTAGCGGTCCTGCTGCTGGGTTGTTGCCCTCCTACGGCCTCCTCCACGTCTCCTGATGTACTGGCCTGTCTCCTGGTAGCGCCTCCATGCTCTGGACACTACGCTGACAGACACAGCAAACCTTCTTGCCACATCTCGCATTGATGTGCCATCCTGGATGAGCTGCACTACCTGAGCCACTTGTGTGGGTTGTAGACTCCGTCTCATGCTACCACTAGAGTGAAAGCACCGCCAGCATTCAAAAGTGACCAAAACATCAGCCAGGAAGCATAGGAACTGAGAAGTGGTCTGTGGTAACCACCTGCAAAACCACTCCTTTATTGGGGGTGTCTTGCTAATTGCCTATAATTTCCACCTGTTGTCTATTCCATTTGCACAACAGCATGTGAAATGTATTGTCAATCAGTGTTGCTTCCTAAGTGGACAGTTTGATTTCACAGAAGTGTGATTGACTTGGAGTTACATTGTGTTGTTTAAGTGTTCCCTTTATTTTTTTGGAGTAGTGTATTTTAAAGAAATCCTACTTGCAATTGACTAAATGAGTTGAAGGTTATCATTTGGGGATGGCTCACTAACAAGACATAAATAATGAATTGTTACACACACATTTAACAATATTTACAATGTTTATTCAGTCACAAAATAATCTTTATTTCACAGTTATGTAAAAATCACGATTCTTCCACAATAGGACACAAGCTGTAAGGTCCATACAATAAGCCTGATGTCCATTCATTTAGACTTGGGCTTGCGCTTGATAATTGTGTTGATCCAGTTGACGTAGCTGACAACTTTGGTGTAGACACCAGGCTTCCCAGTCTTTCCACAGCCATCACCCCAGCTGATGACTCCATACAGGAAGCTGACGTCATCCTTCACACAGGCCAGGGGGCCTCCTGAGTCACCCTGGGGGAACAAACAGACACACACACAAACCGGCACGCATGCACACACACACACACACACACACACACACACACACACACACACACACACACACACACACACACACACACACACAATGAGTCATCCCCTTGAAACCTTATATTACACAAACCAAGTGCACTCCTACCTACATTCAATATTTGTGTCATTACAACACAACATATAAACAAGGTGGGAAGTTAACCGTAACCTTTCATTAAAGAGAAAGCAGCTGAAAGCCATGCAATTAATATACAGCAGCCTCCTCCATATGCATGTTCTGTGAACGCAACCCACTATACTCAAACCGAAACAGTCCAGAGGCTCCTCTATATATTATACTGTATCACTCATTACACATCCTTATCACATGGCTGACTGTACAATGTACAAGAAAACATTGATGCTCTTCTATTCTAATCCAATTTTGATCCAAAAAAGGAGCCCTAGGTCTATGCACTCTTACCTGGCAGGCATCCACACATCGGTCGGTCCCGGCACAGACCATGTTGGATGTCACATGGTTGCCGTAGACTTCAGGCTGGATACACCTCTCAAACGGGAAGATCCTCACCCCGGCCTCCTGCAGGTTGCTGTATTTATTTGCCTCTTTGGGAAAATAAGGCAAATAAATCCATAACGGCTTGGATAGAGTTATACACTGTAAGCAATAGGTCACATGATAACAATTACAGTCATGTAAAGACATTAATAGGACACATAGACCTATATGGAAGAACATGTGATTGGACATGGAGCATTGAGGTCTATTTGAGATGTTACATTGTTGTGATATGAAGACATTCAAGACCACAATGACATATCTGACCAGTACAGTGAAGGACACGAAATACATCAGATGACTGGTTTTGACACAACACTTACTCTCATGCATGTGGCCCCAGCCAGTGATCTGACAACAGTAGTAGTCTGGGAAGGTCATGGCTTTATCCGGCAGGCAGATAGGCTGTATAAATTGAGTCCTTCTCACACAGTGGCCATCTTGTTTTTTCAGTTTCACCAGAACTGTTGGAGTAGAAACATTCTTATCATTAGACAGGAAAAGGTGAAGAAGAGTTGTATTTATTTCATCTTTATTTAGCCTTGGCGTGTACATTAAGAACCCCTGTTCATGTCCTACGATTACGACCTGGAGTGGGGAAGTCATTCAAATAAGTTCTAGAACGCTGTAGGATGTAGTGTAGTCGTTATTCAAAATCTTGAATAATGAAAACACAGAACGATTGCTCCACTATTAAATAATGTCTGTTTTGCTTTCAGAAAATAGCTCTTGTAAAATCAGAAAAGAGAGAAAAAAGTGAGGGAGTACCTTTTGAATGGACACAGATGCTCAGACACTGTCCTACCCAAATGTATGTGTGTGTCTGTTTGTGTCTTCACATTGGAGACAGCTGTTCCAAGATGCACAGCTGCGAGCACAGAGCGTGCGCTGCAGACACGTAGACTGGGGTGTGCAAGAGTGTGTGTGTTTCTTTGTGTGTGGGGGAGTGTTCTAGTCTAGGAAGACGTGTGTGAGTCAGTGTTAGAGCATGTGTAATAATGTCAACTTTGTGTGAGTGTGTGTATGCAAATAATCAGTGAGAGGAGCGTGACATAGTATATTTACCAATGTCATGGAGAGTTGGATTGAAGACAGAGAAACGGCCTGGAAAGATGTACTTCTCCACTCCAAAGGTTTTGGTGTCCGAAGTTGTAACGTTGAAGTTATTCTGACCCAGAATCACACGGATCTTCGACACAAGGGGACTGAGGACAGAAACACATCCTTCTCATCATTCTCTGTCGCTAGTAGTGGACCATTATGTCGCATGAATTCACTTGAATACAATTATATTTCATTTGTATGATATTAATGCCTTAAGTCCTGGGGCAGTCTGTATCAAGTGTCTCAGAGTAGCTGTTCTAGGATCAGGTCCCCCTTGCCCATGTAATTTTAGTCATTGTGATTTAAAAAGGTCAAACTGAGCCTAAGCACTCCTACTCTGGCACCTGTATTGAAAAGTTTAAACCTGAAGACCCAAGACCATAGTAACGAGGGGTCTTCAGGGTAAATCCTCCCAGAGCGCTTCAGTTTTTACTCAAACTCAACATTTGTGTCTAATTATACTGTAGTTTGTGTTCATAAAATGGCAATGTCACGGTCAAAGTCATGAGCGTCTGTGAGAAAATGTGAGGTTGAAGGTTGAATGTGAAAGCTAGCACCCTAAACCTCGTATTCTCTGCTGCCTTACGTACCAATGCAACCATTCCAAGCAAACACCTATACTAATATTGAAATGATCAGACAATCTTTATTTCTTACTAAGCTTAACATTTGTTTGTTATTGGACATGGTCCCTTAAGAAATGCAGCGTGGTAGAATTGAATCACAGTTGCATACCACACAAACAGGAGACAAAACAAGAAGCACTCTAAGATTACACTCTTACAATAAAAAGGTTCTACCTAGAACCTAAAAGGGTTCCAATTCTGTCAGAGGAGAAGCCTTTGACAAACCCTTTTTGGTTCCAGGTAGAACCCTTTTGGTTCCAGGTAGAACCCTTTTCGGTTCCATTTAGAACCCGTTCCACAGAGAACTGACTCATAGTGGCATAAAATCCAAATAGGTGATGACATAATCAACACAAATGGATGCTCCAAGTAGTAGTGTAGTGTCTATATCCTCTAATTCTACAGTACCTGCGAAAGAAGCAGTGTGCGGCAGAGACCACCCAGCAGGACGAGACCAGGGTGCCCGCGCAGAAGCTGTCATCTCCTATGTAGAGGGCTGCCATCCAGGGATGGGTACCGGGCAGGGCAGAGCTGCCACCCAGGATGCGACCCTTGGCCACTGATATCCTCTTCTTATGCCTCTTTCCGCACACAGGCTTCTTGGCTGGCTTGGCGTCATTGGTTTGGTTGGTGTCAGGGAGGACGTTAGGTGGCGGTGGCGGCCGTGGCACCTGTACCACTCTCCGAGAAGAAGCTGTGTGAGGGAACAGGGAAGCAGACTTAAAGTAACTGTCCAGGGAAAACGTCACTTTTAAAGTTCATATTCTGTTAACTCATACCCAAATAACATTGGTGACTCGTCCTATACTCGTATTTGTGGCCAAAGGATAATTTTAAGAAAAAACACACCCCACCTCACACAGACTGTTTCACAAACACTTCCTATTTCCTCATAGAGAATGATGTTTATTTAACCAGGCAAGTCAGTTAAGAACAAACTCTTATTTACAATGATGGTCTAGGAACAGTGGGTTAATGGCCTTGTTTAGGGGCAGAATGACAGATTTTTTTGCTTGTCAGCTCAGGGATTCAAACTAGCAACCTTTTGGTTACTGGCCCAACACTCTTACCACTAGGCTACCTGCCGCTCCAGATGTGATAGCCCTGAGGAGGATGAGCTGGCCAATCAGCGGTCTAGAGGAGGATGAGCTGGCCAATCAGTGGTCATTCATATTTTAACTCAAGATTTTTTACGCAACATTTTTGAAAAACATGATTCCACTTTGACATTATGGGGTATTGTGTGTAGGCCAATGACCCCCCAAAAATCTAAAATCCAATCTATTTTAAATTCAGGCTGTAACAACAACATTTTGAAAAAGTCAAGGGGTGTGAATTCTCTCTGAAGGAACTGTAGGTCATATTTCATACAAATCTGGAGTGACCAAGTTCACATATAAATTCTCATTAAAGCAAGTCTAAGAAGCGGTAGACGTGTCCCATTTCTATGCTTTTAGTTGTTAAGTTTCATTTTTCCATCTTTTACCTTCATTTGTGTACACCAGCTTCAAACAGCTGAAAATACAATATGTTTGGTTATGTAAAATATATTTCACAGCGGTTTAGATGGTACAATGATTCTCTACACTATACACTATACTTGCTTAATTTGTCACATAAACTGAAATTATTATTATTCGAATTTTGGCAACCAGGAAATGGGGGAGCGATTTCTGCATATTACATATTTAAGTTTAGAAGGGCTTCATTTCAAATCAGTTCACATTCACTGTGAAGAGCACTGATTTCATTGTCAACATGTGATAGGGTAATACTAGTCATAAACTGGTAATACTAAACTACTACTAGTAGTAGTCTTCTATTACTACTACTACTAGTGCTGCTGCTACTACTAGTGCTGCTACTACTACTACTACTACAAATACCACTACTAACACTACTACTGCTGCTACTAGGCTTACAATTACTACCTACCAGAATACAGTTAATCGCTACATACAAGGCTTCTAAGTATACCTCTTCTTATCATTTTGGACTTTACCAGTGGCTCATTTCCCCCTGAAAAGACAACCAACAAATATAGCTGTTTTATAGTAAGTATTGAAAAGAATCCCAATAACACATTGCCAGAAATTCAGATTAGCATACCATTTGTCACCCAACATTTGCCATTCAATGCCGTGGTGGAATAGCAGTTGGCCCAACATTTTTTTTGCTTTCTGTGCATACCCACGACATCATGACATCGATATAACAGAGCCAAGTTGGCCGAGTTACTGCAGAAGCATTTGGCACTTTCTGAGTGATACTCAATTTCCTTTTCTCAATTAACACATTTTTCTTAGCTATTCTGACTAACTTTCTATTTAAACATTAGGCTACCTGTGTTAAGATAGCATTCTCTTCTGAGTGGTACAGGAAAGTTAAGTGTAGTATAATTCCAAGAATCTTCTTTTTATCACTAATAGGGCCATTTGTTTATTAAAAAGTGCTGAGCTTTGAATTTTACGTAGGGCGAGGTGTCATGGGTTATGTCACTGTTCTGTGAGAGCAGAGAATAACATTTTGGGGGGAATATAAAAACAGAGATGGTTCTATTCCACTTAAATGAGATGCAGCTTTTGGTGAGATTCAGAAAGCTGTCCAACTCTTCATTACTCATTATAATACAGTAGGGGAAAGTGAGGTAAATTGAGCTATTTTTTACATTCAGCATCATTCCCTCACGGGAAATATTGTATTAATTCTAACAAAGATACTTACATATATTTCAGGATGTTGTGTATCCCTGGAAATGATCAGAATTCATGTAAACATTACAGTTTTGAAAACAGCTTTTCCAAAAAATGTAGTCTCTTGGCACAACTTACCCCAGGTATGGGGTAAATTAAGCTGCGGGACAGGGTAAGTTAAGCCGCCTACACAATTCTGTACTGAATGAAATATTACCACTACCTTTTTAAAATTAATTCCCAAACACAATTCAACACAATCACAATCGCTTGTTTGTCTTTAGAGTGACTAGAGTGACTAACAAACACTTTGTACTTTTTATACACTTTTAACATAGGCCAGGCCCTGTTATTACCTCATATCCCAGCGATAATGCCTTGCATTACTCCTGGGAAGAAAAAAATTCAATTTGTCTCAACTTGCCATTGGCTCAACAATTTGCTCAACTAACCTGATGGCCATTGGCTCAATATACCCCAAGGCAAATGTTTTGGCTATATTAGCTCACACAGCTACAAGAATACACTTTCATGCTAGGTTTAGGACCTCATATTGAAGCTTATAGAGACCCCAACTGATATATAGAACAAGTTAGTATTATCTACAAAAATTATCTAGATACTTCGGTTTGGATACAAGTATCATGAAACACAATTAAATTAATTTGACTTAGTGAAAATCTTTTTATTTTTACCTAACTTACCACTTTTTCCATGTGGTTTCTTCCTCCTCAGACTCCATGAAATTATGACCTCTTCCTAAACATTTGGTCAAATTATACGTGTATGGTTTCCTAGAAACAAGGATGTCTCAACTTGACTCAATTGACCCCACTCTCCCCTAAACGTTTTAAGGGAGTACAAATTGAAGACTGACAAATGCATATTTCACCCTCGATCAAGGATAAAGCCCCTCATGAATCAGAGAGACTCTCTGAGCTCTATTATTGTATCAGGTTCCTTCAACCCAACTTTATTTTCTAAAGTAAACTTCATCCACAAAGGTATAATCAATCAATCCTTTAAATGGAGTCATCTAACAAGGTTATTCATAGTGAGATGACAAGGGCATGTCTCAAAATGACCAGATGACTACAGTGGCAAATTGTCATTGTCAATCAATCTCACTCAATGAATTACATTGATTTTGAAAACCTCAAATTTGGCACCTCTTGGGAGCATGTTCCCACTTCCACCCACTTTTTTCTAAAGCATCAACCAGCCCTGTTACACTCGACGCATAACTTTTTGCCAAGCGTGACAACACTCCCATTATTTTCAATGAAACCTGTGCGTCAGCAGTGCTGCTCCACGAGAAACTTGCTCGGATCAGCTTAAAATAATGCTCTGGTTCTATTTTCAAGAGTTCGACACAACGGCTTACTAAAGTGGCTAAAGTGGCTTGTGCTCTTTTCACTCTGGGAAACATTAAGCTTCCAGTGCAGCAGCTAAAAAAACACTGCTTTCGTGACGCCCCAGTACAGTTACTCACATAAACGCATGACACAAGACGGAACGTCACAGTTCTCCCAGGAGATGGCTCTGTCATTGAGGGTGTAGCACCACGGCATCTTGTCCCCGTCTGGGTTTCTGGACAGTGGACATGTTATGCTGGTGTTATGACACACTTTACAGGACCCAGGCCTTGACCCCAAAAGAGCAAGCACAGTTCCAAGGAAAAATCCCAAGAAGAAAGAAATCTCAAGAGCAGTGGTATTCAAAGTCGGGGTTGCTGGGGCCTCCCGGGTGGCGCAGTGGTTAAGGGCGCTGTACTGCAGCACCAGCTGTGCCATCAGAGTCGCTGAGTTCGCGCCCAGGCTCTGTTGTAACCGGCCGCGACCGGGAGGTCCGTGGGGCGACGCACAATTGGCCTAGCGTCGTCTGGGTTAGGGAGGGATTGGTTGGTAGGGATCTCCTTGTCTCATCGCGCACCAGTGACTCCTGTGGCGGGCCGGGCGCAGTGTGCGCTAGCCAAGGTTGCCAGGAGCACGGTGTAGCCTCCGACACATTGGTGCGGCTGGGTTGGATGCGCGCTGTGTTAAGAAGCAGTGCGGCTGGTTGGGTTGTGTATCGGAGGACGCATGACATTCAACCTTCGTCTCTCCCGAGCCCGTACGGGAGTTGTAGCAATGAGACAAGATAGACTACAACAATTGGATACCATGAAATTGGGGAGAAAAAGGGGTAAAATTAAAAATATTTAAAAAAATTATAAAGTCGGGGTTGCTACAAAACTGTTCTCGTCGTTCTCTCAAAAAAAAATTTTTTTTAGGAACATAACATTCAATGTACAAATCTTTTTGAGAAAGACCATTTGAAAAATAAAATGTTATTGAGGAAATATATTTATCCGTTTGTTTTCATTTTGATAAGTATACCGATTTTAAAGGTTACGTCATTATATTTTGGGTGGGGTCGCCAGAAAATGGTCCCTGCTGAAAAAGTTTGAATAGCACTGAAAAACAAGAAGAACCAGAGTCAGAGGGGGAAGCCCCTCCTCTGGCAGTAGCTGGTAGAATAACCATATCACCATACAGACAGACAGACAGACAGACAGACAGACAGACAGACAGACAGACAGACAGACAGACAGACAGGGGGGAGTAGAATGATAGTGCTGTGATAGCGGTGGCATGAAGCATAGACAGGCTTACACTTCTGTTCTGGCTTGCCAGATTGGTTGTCAATAAAGACTTAAATAAATAAAGACAACATAATGCCGCACACACCTGCAGTAGGAGTGTTCCCCCAAGCCCCTGAGGGTGGCGCGCTCCACAGTACCCATGTGGAGTTCATCATGTAACAGGTCAGAGTTCCACGGCAGACAGTGGGCACCAGAGACGGTGGTGTTCACCACGCCACGGTAGTCTGTGCCCTTGTTGTCATAGCACTCTGCCTCTGGAGCTGAACAACAAGAGATGTGAGGGATAAGAAAATAAGTATATCACAGTTTCCTGTGTTTATGTGTTTGTTTATGAGAGCGTGTGCGTGACTGTCGGTTTGCTTTATTTTGGAATATCTAAATGTTTATGGTCTACATGTAACCACATAGTAAGATAAACATCATAAAATCTACTCTCTATCTCA